>NW_027225798.1:0-61075 GCF_038994185.2 Dermacentor albipictus | reverse complement strand
ACGCGCACGTGGATTTCTACCAAACGACGTGAAAAGCATGCCGATGCTGCTCTTTTTAGCACCCGCACAGGTATTTGTGCCAAAACGCGTTTTAAGCATGCACATGCATCTTTTGGTAGACGCGGACGCAGTTTTATGCAAAACCGCACGATATGCATGCAAATGGTGCTTTTGGCAGAACGCGCACGTGGATTTATACCAAACGACGTGAACAGCATGCCGATGCTGCTCTTTTTCGCACCCGCACATGGATTTGTGCCAAAACGCGTTTTAAACATGCACATGCATCTTTTGGAAGACGCGGACGCAGTTTTCTGCAAAACCACACGACATACATGCTAAAGGTGCTTTTGGCAGAACGCGCACCTGGATTTCTACCAAAGGACGTGAAAAGCATGCCGATGCTGCTCTTTTTAGCACCCGCACAGGTATTTGTGCCAAAACGCGTTTTAAGCATGCACATGCATCTTTTGGTAGACGCGGACGCAGTTTTATGCAAAACCGCACGATATGCATGCAAATGGTGCTTTTGGCAGAACGCGCACGTGGATTTATACCAAACGACGTGAACAGCATGCCGATGCTGCTCTTTTTCGCACCCGCACATGGATTTGTGCCAAAACGCGTTTTAAACATGCACATGCATCTTTTGGAAGACGCGGACGCAGTTTTCTGCAAAACCACACGACATGCATGCTAAAGGTGCTTTTGGCAGAACGCGCACCTGGATTTCTACCAAACGACGTGAAAAGCATGCCGATGCTGCTCATTTTAGCACCCGCACATGGATTTGCGCCAAAACGCGTTTTAAGCATGCACATGCATCTTTTGGTAGACGAGGACGCAGTTTTCTGCAAAACCACACGATATGCATGCAAATGGTGCTTTTGGCAGAACGCGCACGTGGATTTCTACCAAACGACGTGAAAAGCATGCCGATGCTGCTCTTTTTAGCACCCGCACATGGATTTGTGCCAAAACGCGTTTTAAGCATGCACATGCATCTTTTGGTAGACGCGGATGCAGTTTTCTGCAAAACCACACGATATGCATGCAAATGGTGCTTTTGGCAGAACGCGCACATGGATTTCTATCAGCGACGTGAAAAGCATGCCGATGCTGCTCTTTTTAGCACCCGCACATGGATTTGTGCCAAACCCGTTTTAAGCATGCACTTGCATCTTTTAGTAGACGCGGATGCAGTTTTCTGCAAAACCACACGATATGCATGCAAATGGTGCTTTTGACAGAACGCGCACGTGGATTTCTACCAAACGACGTGAAAAGCATGCCGATGCTGCTCTTTTTAGCACCCGCACAAGGATTTGTGCCAAAACGCGTTTTAAGCATGCACATGCATCTTTTAATAGATGCGGACGCAGTTTTCTGCAAAACCACACGATATGCATGCAAATGGTGCTTTTGGCAGAACGCGCACGTGGATTTCTATCAACGACGTGAAAAGCATGCCGATGCTGCTCTTTTTCGCACCCGCACATGGATTTGTGCCAACACGCGTTTTAAGCATGCACATGCATCTTTTGGTAGACGCGGATGCAGTTTTCTGCAAAACCACACGATATGCATGCAAATGGTGCTTTTGGCAGAACACGCACGTGGATTTCTACCAAGCGACGTGAAAAGCATGCCGATGCTGCTCTTTTTAACACCCGCATATGGATTTGTGCCAAAACGCGTTTTTAGCATGCACATGCATCTTTTGGTAGACGCGGATGCAGTTTTCTGCAAAAGCACGCGATATGCATGCAAATGGTGCTTTTGGCAGAACGCGCACGTGGATTTCTACCAAACCACGTGAAAAGCATGCCGATGCTGCTCTTTTTAGCACCCGCACAGGTATTTGTGCCAAAACGCGTTTTAAGCATGCACGTGCATCTTTTGGTAGACGCGGATGCAGTTTTCTGCAAATCCACACGATATGCATGCAAATGGTGCTTTTGGCAGAACGCGCACGTGGATTTCTATCAGCGACGTGAAAAGCATGCCGATGCTGCTCTTTTTAGCACCCGCACATGGATTTGTGCCAAAACGCGTTTTAAGCATGCACATGCATCTTTTGGTAGACGCGGACGCAGTTTTCTGCAAAAGCACGCGATATGCATGCAAATGGTGCTTTTGGCAGAACGCGCACGTGGATTTCTACCAAACGACGTGAAAAGCATGCCGATGCTGCTCTTTTTAGCACCCGCACAGGTATTTGTGCCAAAACGCGTTTTAAGCATGCACATGCATCTTTTGGTAGACGCGGACGCAGTTTTATGCAAAACCGCACGATATGCATGCAAATGGTGCTTTTGGCAGAACGCGCACGTGGATTTATACCAAACGACGTGAACAGCATGCCGATGCTGCTCTTTTTCGCACCCGCACATGGATTTGTGCCAAAACGCGTTTTAAACATGCACATGCATCTTTTGGAAGACGCGGACGCAGTTTTCTGCAAAACCACACGACATGCATGCTAAAGGTGCTTTTGGCAGAACGCGCACGTGGATTTCTACCAAACGACGTGAAAAGCATGCCGATGCTGCTCTTTTTAGCACCCGCACATGGATTTTTGCCAAAACGCGTTTTAAGCATGCACATGCATCTTTGGTAGACGCGGCGCAGTTTTCTGCAAAACGACGCGATATGCATGCAAATGGTGCTTTTGGGAGAACGTGCTCGTGGATTTCTACCAAGCGACGTGAAAAGCATGCCGATGCTGCTCTTTTTAGCACCCGCACATAGATTTGTGCCAAAACGCATTTTAAGCATGCACATGCATCTTTTGGTAGACGCGGATGCAGTTTTCTGCAAAACCACACGATATGCATGCAAATGGTGCTTTTGGCAGAACGCGCACGTGGATTTCTATCAGCGACGTGAAAGGCATGCCGATGCTCCTCTTTTTAGCACCCGCACATGGATTTGTGCCCAAACGCGTTTTAAGCATGCACTTGCAACTTTTGGTAGACGCGGATGCAGTTTTCTGCAAAACCACACGATATGCATGCAAATGGTGCTTTTGGCAGAACGCGCACGTGGATTTCTACCACACGACGTGAAAAGCATGCCGATGCTGCTCTTTTTAGCACCCGCACATGGATTTGTGCCAAAACGCGTTTTAAGCATGCACATGCATCTTTTGGTAGACGCGGACGCAGTTTTCTGCAAAACCACACGATATGCATTCAAATGGTGCTTTTGGCAGAACGCGCACGTGGATTTCTACCAAACGACGTGAAAAGCATGCCGATGCTGCTCTTTTTAGCACCCGGACATGGATTTGTGTCAAAACGCGTTTTAAGCATGCACATGCATCTTTTGGTAGACGCGGACGCAGTTTTCTGCAAAACCACACGATATGCATGCAAATGGTGCTTTTGGCAGAACGCGCACGTTGATTTCTACCAAGCGACGTGAAAAGCATGCCGATGCTGCTCTTTTTAGCACCCGCACATGGATTTGTGCCAAAACGCGTTTTCAGCAAGCACATGCATCTTTTGGTAGACGCGGACGCAGTTTTCTGCAAAACCACACGATATGCATGCAAATGGTGCTTTTGGCAGAACGCGCACGTGGATTTCAATCAGCGACGTGAAAAGCATGCCGATGCTGCTCTTTTTAGCACCCGCACATGGATTTGTGCCAAAACGCGTTTTAAGCATGCACTTGCATCTTTTGGTAGACGCGGATGCAGTTTTCTGCAAAACCACACGATATGCACGCAAATGGTGCTTTTGGCAGAACGCGCACGTGGATTTCTACCAAACGACGTGAAAAGCATGCCGATGCTGCTCTTTTTAGCACCCGCACAGGTATTTGTGCCAAAACGCGTTTTAAGCATGCACATGCATCTTTTGGTAGACGCGGACGCAGTTTTCTGCAAAAGCACATGATATGCATGCAAATGGTGCTTTTGGCAGAACGCGCACGTGGATTTCTACCAAACGACGTGAAAACCATACCGATGGGGCTCTTTTTAGCACCCGCACATGGATTTGTGCCAAAACGCGTTTTAAGCATGCACATGCATCTTTTGGTAGACGTGGACGCAGTTTTCTGCAAAACCACACGATATGCATGCAAATGGTGCTTTTGACAGAACGCGCACGTGGATTTTTACCAAACGACGTGAAAAGCATGCCGATGCTGCTCTTTTTAGCACCCGCACATGGATTTGTGCCAAAACGCGTTTTAAGCATGCACATGCATCTTTTAATAGACGCGGACGCAGTTTTCTGCAAAACCACACGATATGCATGCAAATGGTGCTTTTGGCAGAACGTGCACGTGGATTTCTATCAACGACGTGAAAAGCATGCCGATGCTGCTCTTTTTCGCACCCGCACATGGATTTGTGCCAACACGCGTTTTAAGCATGCACATGCATCTTTTGGTAGACGCGGACGCAGTTTTCTGCAAAACCACACGATATGCATGCAAATGGTGCTTTTGGTAGAACGCGCACGTGGATTTCTACCAAACGACGTGAAAAGCATGCCGATGCTGCTCTTTTGAGCACCCGCACATGGATTTGTGCCAAAACTCGTTTTAAGCATGCACATGCGTCTTTTGGTAGACGCGGATGCAGTTTTCTGCAAAACCACACGATATGCATGCAAATGGTGCTTTTGGCAGAACACGCACGTGGATTTCTACCAAGCGACGTGAAAAGCATGCCGATGCTGCTCTTTTTAACACCCGCATATGGATTTGTGCCAAAACGCGTTTTAAGCATGCACATGCATCTTTTGGTAGACGCGGATGCAGTTTTCTGCAAAAGCACGCGATATGCATGCAAATGGTGCTTTTGGCAGAACGCGCACGTGGATTTCTACCAAACCACGTGAAAAGCATGCCGATGCTGCTCTTTTTAGCACCCGCACAGGTATTTGTGCCAAAACGCGTTTTAAGCATGCACATGCATCTTTTGGTAGACGCGGACGCAGTTTTATGCAAAACCGCACGATATGCATGCAAATGGTGCTTTTGGCAGAACGCGCACGTGGATTTATACCAAACGACGTGAACAGCATGCCGATGCTGCTCTTTTTCGCACCCGCACATGGATTTGTGCCAAAACGCGTTTTAAACATGCACATGCATCTTTTGGAAGACGCGGACGCAGTTTTCTGCAAAACCACACGACATACATGCTAAAGGTGCTTTTGGCAGAACGCGCACCTGGATTTCTACCAAAGGACGTGAAAAGCATGCCGATGCTGCTCTTTTTAGCACCCGCACATGGATTTGTGCCAAAACGCGTTTTAAGCATGCACATGCATCTTTTGGTAGACGCGGATGCAGTTTTCTGCAAAACCACACGATATGCATGCAAATGGTGCTTTTGGCAGAACGCGCACGTGGATTTCTATCAGCGACGTGAAAAGCATGCCGATGCTGCTCTTTTTAGCACCCGCACATGGATTTGTGCCAAAACGCGTTTTAAGCATGCACTTGCATGTTTTGGTAGACGCGGCTGCAGTTTTCTGCAAAACCACACGATATGCATGCAAATGGTGCTTTTGGCAGAACGCCCACGTGGATTTCTACCAAACGACGTGAAAAGCATGCCGATGCTGCTCTTTTTAGCCCCCGCACATGGATTTGTGCCAAAACGCGTTTTAAGCATGCACATGCATCTTTTGGTAGACGCGGATGCAGTTTTCTGCAAAAGCACGCGATATGCATGCAAATGGTGCTTTTGGCAGAACGCGCACGTGGATTTCTACCAAACGACGTGAAAAGTATACCGATGCTGCTCTTTTTAGCACCCGCACAGGTATTTGTGCCAAAACGCGTTTTAAGCATGCACATGCATCTTTTGGTAGACGCGGACGCAGTTTTCTGCAAAACCACATGATATGCATGCAAATGGTGCTTTTGGCAGAACGCGCACGTGGATTTCTACCAAACGACGTGAAAACCATACCGATGGGGCTCTTTTTAGCACCCGCACATGGATTTGTGCCAAAACGCGTTTTAAGCATGCACATGCATCTTTTGGTAGACGTGGACGCAGTTTTCTGCAAAACCACACGATATGCATGCAAATGGTGCTTTTGACAGAACGCGCACGTGGATTTCTACCAAATGACGTGAAAAGCATGCCGATGCTGCTCTTTTTAGCACCCGCACATGGATTTGTGCCAAAACGCGTTTTAAGCATGCACATGCATCTTTTGGTAGACGCGGACGCAGTTTTCTGCAAAACCACACGATATGCATTCAAATGGTGCTTTTGGCAGAACGCGCACGTGGATTTCTACCAAACGACGTGAAAAGCATGCCGATGCTGCTCTTTTTAGCACCCGGACATGGATTTGTGCCAAAACGCGTTTTAAGCATGCACATGCATCTTTTGGTAGACGCGGACGCAGTTTTCTGCAAAACCACACGATATGCATGCAAATGGTGCTTTTGGCAGAACGCGCACGTTGATTTCTACCAAGCGACGTGAAAAGCATGCCGATGCTGCTCTTTTTAGCACCCGCACATGGATTTGTGCCAAAACGCGTTTTAAGCATGCACATGCATCTTTTAATAGACGCGGACGCAGTTTTCTGCAAAACGACGCGATATGCATGCAAATGGTGCTTTTGGGAGAACGTGCACGTGGATTTCTACCAAGCGACGTGAAAAGCATGCCGATGCTGCTCTTTTTAGCACCCGCACATGGATTTGTGCCAAAACGCGTTTTAAGCATGCACTTGCATCTTTTGGTAGACGCGGATGCAGTTTTCTGCAAAACCACACGATATGCACGCAAATGGTGCTTTTGGCAGAACGCGCACGTGGATTTCTACCAAACGACGTGAAAAGCATGCCGATGCTGCTCTTTTTACCACCCGCACAGGTATTTGTGCCAAAACGCGTTTTAAGCATGCACATGCATCTTTTGGTAGACGCGGACGCAGTTTTCTGCAAAAGCACATGATATGCATGCAAATGGTGCTTTTGGCAGAACGCGCACGTGGATTTCTACCAAACGACGTGAAAACCATACCGATGGGGCTCTTTTTAGCACCCGCACATGGATTTGTGCCAAAACGCGTTTTAAGCATGCACATGCATCTTTTGGTAGACGTGGACGCAGTTTTCTGCAAAACCACACGATATGCATGCAAATGGTGCTTTTGACAGAACGCGCACGTGGATTTCTACCAAACGACGTGAAAAGCATGCCGATGCTGCTCTTTTTAGCACCCGCACAAGGATTTGTGCCAAAACGCGTTTTAAGCATGCACATGCATCTTTTAATAGACGCGGACGCAGTTTTCTGCAAAACGACGCGATATGCATGCAAATGGTGCTTTTGGGAGAACGTGCACGTGGATTTCTACCAAGCGATGTGAAAAGCATGCCGATGCTGCTCTTTTTAGCACCCGCACATGGATTTGTGCCAAAACGCGTTTTAAGCATGCACTTGCATCTTTTGGTAGAAGCGGATGCAGTTTTCTGCAAATCCACACGATATGCACGCAAATGGTGCTTTTGGCAGAACGCGCACGTGGATTTCTACCAAACGACGTGAAAAGCATGCCGATGCTGCTCTTTTTAGCACCCGCACAGGTATTTGTGCCAAAACGCGTTTTAAGCATGCACATGCATCTTTTGGTAGACGCGGACGCAGTTTTCTGCAAAAGCACATGATATGCATGCAAATGGTGCTTTTGGCAGAACGCGCACGTGGATTTCTACCAAACGACATGAAAACCATACCGATGGGGCTCTTTTTAGCACCCGCACATGGATTTGTGCCAAAACGCGTTTTAAGCATGCACATGCATCTTTTGGTAGACGTGGACGCAGTTTTCTGCAAAACCACACGATATGCATGCAAATGGTGCTTTTGACAGAACGCGCACGTGGATTTCTACCAAACGACGTGAAAAGCATGCCGATGCTGCTCTTTTTAGCACCCGCACAAGGATTTGTGCCAAAACGCGTTTTAAGCATGCACATGCATCTTTTAATAGACGCGGACGCAGTTTTCTGCAAAACCACACGATATGCATGCAAATGGTGCTTTTGGCAGAACGCGCACGTGGATTTCTATCAACGACGTGAAAAGCATGCCGATGCTGCTCTTTTTCGCACCCGCACATGGATTTGTGCCAACACGCGTTTTAAGCATGCACATGCATCTTTTGGTAGACGCGGATGCAGTTTTCTGCAAAACCACACGATATGCATGCAAATGGTGCTTTTGGCAGAACACGCACGTGGATTTCTACCAAGCGACGTGAAAAGCATGCCGATGCTGCTCTTTTTAACACCCGCATATGGATTTGTGCCAAAACGCGTTTTAAGCATGCACATGCATCTTTTGGTAGACGCGGATGCAGTTTTCTGCAAAAGCACGCGATATGCATGCAAATGGTGCTTTTGGCAGAACGCGCCCGTGGATTTCTACCAAACCACGTGAAAAGCATGCCGATGCTGCTCTTTTTAGCACCCGCACAGGTATTTGTGCCAAAACGCGTTTTAAGCATGCACATGCATCTTTTGGTAGACGCGGACGCAGTTTTATGCAAAACCGCACGATATGCATGCAAATGGTGCTTTTGGCAGAACGCGCACGTGGATTTATACCAAACGACGTGAACAGCATGCCGATGCTGCTCTTTTTCGCACCCGCACATGGATTTGTGCCAAAACGCGTTTTAAACATGCACATGCATCTTTTGGAAGACGCGGACGCAGTTTTCTGCAAAACCACACGACATGCATGCTAAAGGTGCTTTTGGCAGAACGCGCACCTGGATTTCTACCAAACGACGTGAAAAGCATGCCGATGCTGCTCATTTTAGCACCCGCACATGGATTTGCGCCAAAACGCGTTTTAAGCATGCACATGCATCTTTTGGTAGACGAGGACGCAGTTTTCTGCAAAACCACACGATATGCATGCAAATGGTGCTTTTGGCAGAACGCGCACGTGGATTTCTACCAAACGACGTGAAAAGCATGCCGATGCTGCTCTTTTTAGCACCCGCACATGGATTTGTGCCAAAACGCGTTTTAAGCATGCACATGCATCTTTTGGTAGACGCGGATGCAGTTTTCTGCAAAACCACACGATATGCATGCAAATGGTGCTTTTGGCAGAACGCGCACATGGATTTCTATCAGCGACGTGAAAAGCATGCCGATGCTGCTCTTTTTAGCACCCGCACATGGATTTGTGCCAAACCCGTTTTAAGCATGCACTTGCATCTTTTAGTAGACGCGGATGCAGTTTTCTGCAAAACCACACGATATGCATGCAAATGGTGCTTTTGACAGAACGCGCACGTGGATTTCTACCAAACGACGTGAAAAGCATGCCGATGCTGCTCTTTTTAGCACCCGCACAAGGATTTGTGCCAAAACGCGTTTTAAGCATGCACATGCATCTTTTAATAGACGCGGACGCAGTTTTCTGCAAAACCACACGATATGCATGCAAATGGTGCTTTTGGCAGAACGCGCACGTGGATTTCTATCAACGACGTGAAAAGCATGCCGATGCTGCTCTTTTTCGCACCCGCACATGGATTTGTGCCAACACGCGTTTTAAGCATGCACATGCATCTTTTGGTAGACGCGGATGCAGTTTTCTGCAAAACCACACGATATGCATGCAAATGGTGCTTTTGGCAGAACACGCACGTGGATTTCTACCAAGCGACGTGAAAAGCATGCCGATGCTGCTCTTTTTAACACCCGCATATGGATTTGTGCCAAAACGCGTTTTTAGCATGCACATGCATCTTTTGGTAGACGCGGATGCAGTTTTCTGCAAAAGCACGCGATATGCATGCAAATGGTGCTTTTGGCAGAACGCGCACGTGGATTTCTACCAAACCACGTGAAAAGCATGCCGATGCTGCTCTTTTTAGCACCCGCACAGGTATTTGTGCCAAAACGCGTTTTAAGCATGCACGTGCATCTTTTGGTAGACGCGGATGCAGTTTTCTGCAAATCCACACGATATGCATGCAAATGGTGCTTTTGGCAGAACGCGCACGTGGATTTCTATCAGCGACGTGAAAAGCATGCCGATGCTGCTCTTTTTAGCACCCGCACATGGATTTGTGCCAAAACGCGTTTTAAGCATGCACATGCATCTTTTGGTAGACGCGGACGCAGTTTTCTGCAAAACCACATGATATGCATGCAAATGGTGCTTTTGGCAGAACGCGCACGTGGATTTCTACCAAACGACGTGAAAACCATAACGATGGGGCTCTTTTTAGCACCCGCACATGGATTTGTGCCAAAACGCGTTTTAAGCATGCACATGCATCTTTTGGTAGACGTGGACGCAGTTTTCTGCAAAACCACACGATATGCATGCAAATGGTGCTTTTGACAGAACGCGCACGTGGATTTCTACCAAACGACGTGAAAAGCATGCCGATGCTGCTCTTTTTAGCACCCGCACATGGATTTGTGCCAAAACGCGTTTTAAGCATGCACATGCATCTTTTGGTAGACGCGGACACAGTTTTCTGCAAAACCACACGATATGCATTCAAATGGTGCTTTTGGCAGAACGCGCACGTGGATTTCTACCAAACGACGTGAAAAGCATGCCGATGCTGCTCTTTTTAGCACCCGGACATGGATTTGTGCCAAAACGCGTTTTAAGCATGCACATGCATCTTTTAATAGACGCGGACGCAGTTTTCTGCAAAACGACGCGATATGCATGCAAATGGTGCTTTTGGGAGAACGTGCACGTGGATTTCTACCAAGCGACGTGAAAAGCATGCCGATGCTGCTCTTTTTAGCACCCGCACATGGATTTGTGCCAAAACGCGTTTTAAGCATGCACGTGCATCTTTTGGTAGACGCGGATGCAGTTTTCTGCAAATCCACACGATATGCATGCAAATGGTGCTTTTAGCAGAACGCGCACGTGGATTTCTATCAACGACGTGAAAAGCATGCCGATGCTGCTCTTTTTAGCACCCGGGCATGGAATTGTGCCAAAACGCGTTTTAAGCATGCACATGCATCTTTTGGTAGACGCGGACGCAGTTTTGTGCAAAACCACACGATATGCATGCAAATGGTGCTTTTGGCCGAACGCGCACGTTGATTTCTACCAAGCGACGTGAAAAGCATGCCGATGCTGCTCTTTTTAGCACCCGCACATGGATTTGTGCCAAAACCCGTTTTAAGCATGCACATGCATCTTTTATTAGACGCGGACGCAGTTTTCTGCAAAACGACGCGATATGCATGCAAATGGTGCTTTTGGGAGAACGTGCACGTGGATTTCTAACAAGCGACGTGAAAAGCATGCCGATGCTGCTCTTTTTAGCACCCGCACATGGATTTGTGCCAAAACGCTTTGTAAGCAAGCACATGCATCTTTTGGTAGATGCGGACGCAGTTTTCTGCAAAATCATACGATATGCATGCAAATGTTTTTTTGGCAGAACGCGCACTTGGATTTCTACCAAGCGACGTGAAAAGCATGCCGATGCTGCTCTTTTTAGCACCCGCACATGGATTTGTGCGAAAACGCGTTTTAAGCATGCACATGCATCTTTTGGTAGACGCGGATGCAGTTTCCTGCAAAACCACACGATATGCATGCAAATGGTGCTTTTGGCAGAACGCGCACGTGGATTTCTATCAACGACGTGAAAAGCATGCCGATGCTGCTCTTTTTAGCACCCGCACATGGATTTGTGCCAGCACGCGTTTTAAGCATGCACATGCATCTTTTGGTAGACGCGGACGCAGTTTTCTGCAAAACCACACGATATGCATGCAAATGGCGCTTTTGGCAGAACGCGCACGTGGATTTCTATCAACGACGTGAAAAGCATGCCATTGCTGCTCTTTTTAGCACCCGCACATGGATTTGTGCCAACACGCGTTTTAAGTATGCACATGCATCCTTTGGTAGACGCGGATGCAGTTTTCTGCAAAACCACACGATATGCATGCAAATGGTGCTTTTGACAGAACGCGCACGTGGATTTCTATCAACGACGTGAAAAGCATGCCGATGCTGCTCTTTTTAGCACCCGCACATGGATTTGTGCCAACACGCGTTTTAAGCATGCACATGCATCTTTTGGTAGACGTGGACGCAGTTTTCTGCAAAACCACACGATATGCATGCAAATGGTGCTTTTGACAGAACGCGCACGTGGATTTCTACCAAACGACGTGAAAAGCATGCCGATGCTGCTCTTTTTAGCACCCGCACATGGATTTGTGCCAAAACGCGTTTTAAGCATGCACATGCATCTTTTGGTAGACGCGGACGCAGTTTTCTGCAAAATCATACGATATGCATGCAAATGTTTTTTGGCAGAACGCGCACTTGGATTTCTACCAAGCGACGTGAAAAGCATGCCGATGCTGCTCTTTTTAGCACCCGCACATGGATTTGTGCGAAAACGCGTTTTAAGCATGCACATGCATCTTTTGGTAGACGCGGATGCAGTTTCCTGCAAAACCACACGATATGCATGCAAATGGTGCTTTTGGCAGAACGCGCACGTGGATTTCTATCAACGACGTGAAAAGCATGCCGATGCTGCTCTTTTTAGCACCCGCACATGGATTTGTGCCAGCACGCGTTTTAAGCATGCACATGCATCTTTTCGTAGACGCGGACGCAGTTTTCTGCAAAACCACACGATATGCATGCAAATGGCGCTTTTGGCAGAACGCGCACGTGGATTTCTATCAACGACGTGAAAAGCATGCCATTGCTGCTCTTTTTAGCACCCGCACATGGATTTGTGCCAACACGCGTTTTAAGTATGCACATGCATCTTTTGGTAGACGCGGATGCAGTTTTCTGCAAAACCACACGATATGCATGCAAATGGTGCTTCTGGTAGAACGCGCACGTGGATTTATACCAAACGACGTGAAAAGCATGCTGATGCTGCTCGGTTTAGCACCCGCACATGGAATTGTGCCAAAATGCGTTTTGAGTATGCACATGCATCTTTTGGTAGACGCGGACGCAGTTTTCTTCAAAACCACACGATATGCATGCAAACGGTGCTTATGGCAGAACGCGCACGTTGATTTCTACAAACGACGTGAAAAGCATGCCGATGCTGCTCTTTTTAGCACCCGCACATGGCTGTGTGCCAAAAGGCGTTTTAAGCACGCACATGCATCTTTTGGTAGACGCGGATGCAGTTTTCTGCAAAACCACACGATATGCATGCAAATGGTGCTTTTGGCAGAATGCCCACGTGGATTTCTACCAAACGACGTGAAAAGCATGCCGATGCTGCTCTTTTTAGCACCCGGACATGGAATTGTGCCAAAACGCGTTTTAAGCATGCACATGCATCTTTTGGTAGACGCGGACGCAGTTTTCTGCAAAACCACACGATATGCATGCAAATGGTGCTTTTGGCCGAACGCGCACGTTGATTTCTACCAAGCGACGTGAAAAGCATGCCGATGCTGCTCTTTTTAGCACCCGCACATGGATTTGTGCCAAAACGCGTTTTAAGCATGCACATGCATCTTTTAATAGACGCGGACGCAGTTTTCTGCAAAACGACGCGATATGCATGCAAATGGTGCTTTTGGGAGAACGTGCAGGTGGATTTCTAACAAGCGACGTGAAAAGCATGCCGATGCTGCTCTTTTTAGCACCCGCACATGGATTTCTGCCAAAACGCGTTTTAAGCATGCACATGCATCTTTTGGTAGACGCGGATGCAGTTTCCTGCAAAACCACACGATATGCATGCAAATGGTGCTTTTGGCAGAACGCGCACGTGGATTTCTATCAACGACGTGAAAAGCATGCCGATGCTGCTCTTTTTAGCACCCGCACATGGATTTGTGCCAACACGCATTTTAAGCATGCACATGCATCTTTTGGTAGACGCGGACGCAGTTTTCTGCAAAACCACACGATATGCATGCAAATGGTGCTTTTGGCAGAACGCGCACGTGGATTTCTATCAACGACGTGAAAAGCATGCCATTGCTGCTCTTTTTAGCACCCGCACATGGATTTGTGCCAACACGCGTTTTAAGCATGCACATGCATCTTTTGGTAGACGTGGATGCAGTTTTCTGCAAAACCACACGATATGCATGCAAATGGTGCTTTTGGCAGAATGCGCACGTGGATTTCTACCAAGCGACGTGAAAAGCATGCTGATGCTGCTCTTTTTAGCACCCGCACATGGATTTGTGCCAAAACGCGTTTTAAGCATGCACATGCATCCTTTGGTAGACGCGGATGCAGTTTTCTGCAAAACCACACGATATGCATGCAAATGGTGCTTTTGACAGAACGCGCACGTGGATTTCTATCAACGACGTGAAAAGCATGCCGATGCTGCTCTTTTTAGCACCCGCACATGGATTTGTGCCAACACGCGTTTTAAGCATGCACATGCATCTTTTGGTAGACGCGGACGCAGTTTTCTGCAAAACCACACGATATGCATGCTAAGGGTGCTTTTGGCAGAACGCGCACGTGGATTTCTACCAAACGACGTGAAAAGCATGCCGATGCTGCTCTTTTTAGCACCCGCACATGGATTTGTGCCAAAACGCGTTTTAAGCATGCACATGCATCTTTGGTAGACGCGGCGCAGTTTTCTGCAAAACCACACGATATGCATGCAAATGGTGCTTTTGGCAGATCGCGCACATGGCTTTCAACCAAACGAGGTGAAAAACATGCCGATGCTGCTCCTTTTAGCACCCGCACATGGATTTGTGCCAAAACGCGTTTTAAGCATGCACATGCATCTTTTGGTAGACGCGGACGCAGTTTTCTGCAAAACCACACGACATGCATGCTAAGGGTGCTTTTGGCAGAACGTGCTCGTGGATTTCTACCAAGCGACGTGAAAAGCATGCCGATGCTTCTCTTTTTAGCACCCGCACATGGATTTGTGGCAAAACGCATTTTAAGCATGCACATGCATCTTTTGGTAGACGCGGATGCAGTTTTCTGCAAAACCACACGATATGCATGCAAATGGTGCTTTTGGCAGAACGCGCACGTGGATTTCTACCAAGCGACGCGAAAAGCATGCCGATGCTGCTCTTTTTACCACCCGCACATGGATTTGTGCCAAAACGCGTTTTAAGCATGCACATGCATCTTTTGGTAGACGCGGATGCAGTTTTCTGCAAAAGCACGCGATATGCATGCAAATGGTGCTTTTGGCAGAACGCGCACGTGGATTTCTACCAAACGACGTGAAAAGCATGCCGATGCTGCTCTTTTTAGCACCCGCACAGGTATTTGTGCCAAAACGCGTTTTAAGCATGCACATGCATCTTTTGGTAGACGCGGACGCAGTTTTATGCAAAACCGCACGATATGCATGCAAATGGTGCATTTGCCAGAACGCGCACGTGGATTTCTACCAAACGACGTGAACAGCATGCCGATGCTGCTCTTTTTCGCACCCGCACATGGATTTGTGCCAAAACGCGTTTTAAACATGCACATGCATCTTTTGGAAGACGCGGACGCAGTTTTCTGCAAAACCACACGACATGCATGCTAAGGGTGCTTTTGGCAGAACGCGCACGTGGATTTCTACCAAACGACGCGAAAAGCATGCCGATGCTGCTCTTTTTAGCACCCGCACATGGATTTGTGCCAAAACGCGTTTTAAGCATGCACATGCATCTTTTGATAGACGCGGACGCAGTTTTCTGCAAAACCACACGATATGCATGCAAATGGTGCTTTTGGCAGATCGCGCACGTCGATTTCTACCAAACGACGTGAAAAACATGCCGATGCTGCTCCTTTTAGCACCCGCACATGGATTTGTGCCAAAACGCGTTTTAAGCATGCACTTGCATCTTTTGGTAGACGCGGACGCAGTTTTCTGCAAAACCACACGATATGCATGCAAATGGTTTTTTTGGCAGAACGCGCACGTGGATTTCTACCAAGCGACGTGAAAAGCATGCCGATGCTGCTCTTTTTAGCACCCGCACATGGATTTGTGCCAAAACGCGTTTTAAGCATGCACATGCATCTTTTGGTAGACGCGGATGCAGTTTTCTGCAAAACCACACGATATGCATGAAAATGGTGCTTTTGGCAGAACGCGCACGTGGATTTATACATAACGACGTGAAAAGCATGCCGATGCTGCTCTTTTTAGCACCCGCACATGGATTTGTGGCAAAACGCGTTTTAAGCATGCACATGCATCTTTTGGTAGACGCGGACACAGTTTTCTGCAAAACCACATGATATGCATGCAAATGGTGCTTTTGGCAGAACGCGCACGTGGATTTCTACCAAACGACGTGAAAAGCATGCCGATGCTGCTCTTTTTAGCACCCGCACATGGATTTGTGCCAAAACGCGTTTTAAGCATGCACATGCATCTTTTGGTAGACGCGGATGCAGTTTTCTGCAAAACCACACGATATGCATGGAAATGGTGCTTTTGGAAGAACGCGCACGTGAATATCTACCAAACGACGTGAAAAGCATGCCGATGCTGCTCTTTTTAGCACCCGCACATGGATTTGTGCCAAAACGCGTTTTAGGCATGCACATGCATCTTTTGGTAGACGCGGATGCAGTTTTCTGCAAAACCACACGATATGCATGGAAATGGTGCTTTTGGCATCATTTCCCAAGGGAACGGAAGCGTAGCAGGGGGCGGCAGAAAGTTCGGTGGGCTGATGAGAATGAGAAGTTTGCAGGGACGGCGTGGCCACAATTAGTACATGACCGGGGTTGTTGGAGAAATATGGGAGAGGCCTTTGCCCTGCAGTGGGCGTAACCAGGCTGATGATGGTGATGATGATGATGGTGCGTTTGGCAGAACGCGCACGTGGATTTCTACCAAACGACTTGAATAGCATGCCGATGCTGCTCTTTTTAGCACCCGCACATGGATTTGTGCCAAAACGCGTTTTAAGCATGGACATGCATCTTTTGGTAGACGCGGACGCAGTTTTCTGCAAAACCGCACGATATGCATGCAAATGGTGCTTTTGGCAGAACGCGCACGTGGATTTCTACCAAACGACGTGAAAAGCATGCCGATGCTGCTCTTTTTAGCACCCGGACATGGAATTGTGCCAAAACGCGTTTATGCATGCACATGCATCTTTTGGTAGACGCGGACGCAGTTTTCTTCAAAACCACACGATATGCATGCAAACGGTGCTTATGGCAGAACGCGCACGTGGATTTCTACAAACGACGTGAAAAGCATGCCGATGCTGCTCTTTTTAGCACCCGCACATGGCTGTGTGCCAAAAGGCGTTTTAAGCACGCACATGCATCTTTTGGTAGACGCGGACGCAGTTTTCTGCAAAACCACACGATATGCATGCAAATGGTGCTTTTGGCCGAACGCGCACGTTGATTTCTACCAAGCGACGTGAAAAGCATGCCGATGCTGCTCTTTTTAGCACCCGCACATGGATTTGTGCCAAAACCCATTTTAAGCATGCACATGCATCTTTTAATAGACGCGGACGCAGTTTTCTGCAAAACGACGCGATATGCATGCAAATGGTGCTTTTGGGAGAACGTGCACGTGGATTTCTAACAAGCGACGTGAAAAGCATACCGATGCTGCTCTTTTTAGCACCCGCACATGGATTTGTGCCAAAACGCTTTGTAAGCAAGCACATGCATCTTTTGGTAGATGCGGACGCAGTTTTCTGCAAAATCATACGATATGCATGCAAATGTTTTTTTTTGGCAGAACGCGCACTTGGATTTCTACCAAGCGACGTGAAAAGCATGCCGATGCTGCTCTTTTTAGCACCCGCACATGGATTTGTGCGAAAACGCGTTTTAAGCATGCACGTGCATCTTTTGGTAGACGCGGATGCAGTTTCCTGCAAAACAACACGATATGCATGCAAATGGTGCTTTTGGCAGAACGCGCACGTGGATTTCTATCAACGACGTGAAAAGCATGCCGATGCTGCTCTTTTTAGCACCCGCACATGGATTTGTGCCAACACGCGTTTTAAGCATGCACATGCATCTTTTGGTAGACGCGGACGCAGTTTTCTGCAAAACCACACGATATGCATGCAAATGGCGCTTTTGGCAGAACGCGCACGTGGATTTCTATCAACGACGTGAAAAGCATGCCATTGCTGCTCTTTTTAGCACCCGCACATGGATTTGTGCCAACACGCGTTTTAAGCATGCACATGCATCCTTTGGTAGACGCGGATGCAGTTTTCTGCAAAACCACACGATATGCATGCAAATGGTGCTTTTGACAGAACGCGCACGTGGATTTCTATCAACGACGTGAAAAGCATGCCGATGCTGCTCTTTTTAGCACCCGCACATGGATTTGTGCCAACACGCGTTTTAAGCATGCACATGCATCTTTTGGTAGACGTGGACGCAGTTTTCTGCAAAACCACACGATATGCATGCAAATGGTGCTTTTGACAGAACGCGCACGTGGATTTCTACCAAACGACGTGAAAAGCATGCCGATGCTGCTCTTTTTAGCACCCGCACATGGCTGTGTGCCAAAAGGCGTTTTAAGCACGCACATGCATCTTTTGGTAGACGCGGATGCAGTTTTCTGCAAAACCACACGATATGCATGCAAATGGTGCTTTTGGCAGAATGCGCACGTGGATTTCTACCAAACGACGTGAAAAGCATGCCGATGCTGCTCTTTTTAGCACCCGGACATGGAATTGTGCCAAAACGCGTTTTAAGCATGCACATGCATCTTTTGGTAGACGCGGACGCAGTTTTCTGCAAAACCACACGATATGCATGCAAATGGTGCTTTTGGCCGAACGCGCACGTTGATTTCTACCAAGCGACGTGAAAAGCATGCCGATGCTGCTCTTTTTAGCACCCGCACATGGATTTGTGCCAAAACCCATTTTAAGCATGCACATGCATCTTTTAATAGACGCGGACGCAGTTTTCTGCAAAACGACGCGATATGCATGCAAATGGTGCTTTTGGGAGAACGTGCACGTGGATTTCTAACAAGCGACGTGAAAAGCATACCGATGCTGCTCTTTTTAGCACCCGCACATGGATTTGTGCCAAAACGCTTTGTAAGCAAGCACATGCATCTTTTGGTAGATGCGGACGCAGTTTTCTGCAAAATCATACGATATGCATGCAAATGTTTTTTTTTGGCAGAACGCGCACTTGGATTTCTACCAAGCGACGTGAAAAGCATGCCGATGCTGCTCTTTTTAGCACCCGCACATGGATTTGTGCGAAAACGCGTTTTAAGCATGCACATGCATCTTTTAATAGACGCGGACGCAGTTTTCTGCAAAACGACGCGATATGCATGCAAATGGTGCTTTTGGGAGAACGTGCACGTGGATTTCTAACAAGCGACGTGAAAAGCATGCCGATGCTGCTCTTTTTAGCACCCGCACATGGATTTGTGCCAAAACGCGTTTTAAGCATGCACATGCATCTTTTGGTAGACGCGGATGCAGTTTCCTGCAAAACCACACGATATGCATGCAAATGGTGCTTTTGGCAGAACGCGCACGTGGATTTCTATCAACGACGTGAAAAGCATGCCGATGCTGCTCTTTTTAGCACCCGTACATGGATTTGTGCCAACACGCGTTTTAAGCATGCACATGCATCTTTTGGTAGACGCGGACGCAGTTTTCTGCAAAACCACACGATATGCATGCAAATGGTGCTTTTGGCAGAACGCGCACGTGGATTTCTATCAACGACGTGAAAAGCATGCCATTGCTGCTCTTTTTAGCACCCGCACATGGATTTGTGCCAACACGCGTTTTAAGCATGCACATGCATCTTTTGGTAGACGTGGATGCAGTTTTCTGCAAAACCACACGATATGCATGCAAATGGTGCTTTTGGCAGAATGCGCACGTGGATTTCTACCAAGCGACGTGAAAAGCATGCCGATGCTGCTCTTTTTAGCACCCGCACATGGATTTGTGCCAAAACGCGTTTTTAAGCATGCACATGCATCCTTTGGTAGACGCGGATGCAGTTTTCTGCAAAACCACACGATATGCATGCAAATGGTGCTTTTGACAGAACGCGCACGTGGATTTCTATCAACGACGTGAAAAGCATGCCGATGCTGCTCTTTTTAGCACCCGCACATGGATTTGTGCCAACACGCGTTTTAAGCATGCACATGCATCTTTTGGTAGACGCGGACGCAGTTTTCTGCAAAACCACACGATATGCATGCTAAGGGTGCTTTTGGCAGAACGCGCACGTGGATTTCTACCAAACGACGTGAAAAGCATGCCGATGCTGCTCTTTTTAGCACCCGCACATGGATTTGTGCCAAAACGCGTTTTAAGCATGCACATGCATCTTTGGTAGACGCGGCGCAGTTTTCTGCAAAACCACACGATATGCATAATGGTGCTTTTGGCAGATCGCGCACATGGCTTTCAACCAAACGAGGTGAAAAACATGCCGATGCTGCTCCTTTTAGCACCCCGCACATGGATTTGTGCCAAAACGCGTTTTAAGCATGCACATGCATCTTTTGGTAGACGCGGACGCAGTTTTCTGCAAAACCACACGACATGCATGCTAAGGGTACTTTTGGCAGAACGTGCTCGTGGATTTCTACCAGCGACGTGAAAGCATGCCGATGCTTCTCTTTTTAGCACCCGCACATGGATTTGTCGCAAAAGGCATTTTAAGCATGCACATGCATCTTTTGGTACACGCGGATGCAGTTTTCTGCAAAACCACACGATATGCATGCAAATGGGTGCTTTTGGCAGAACGCGCACGTGGATTTCTACCAAGCGACGTGAAAAGCATGCCGATGCTGCTCTTTTTACCACCCGCACATGGATTTGTGCCAAAACGCGTTTTAAACATGCACATGCATCTTTTGGAAGACGCGGACGCAGTTTTCTGCAAAACCACACATGCATGCTAAGGGTGCTTTTGGCAGAACGCGTACGTGGATTTCTACCAAAACGACGTGAAAAGCATGCCGATGCTGCTCTTTTTAGCACCCGCACATGGATTTGTGCCAAAACGCGTTTTAAGCATGCACATGCATCTTTTGGTAGACGCGGACGCAGTTTTCTGCAAAACCACACGACATGCATGCTAAGGGTGCTTTTGCAGAACGTGCTCGTGGATTTCTACCAAGCGACGTGAAAAGCATGCCGATGCTTCTCTTTTAGCACCCGCCCATGGATTTGTCGCAAAAGGCATTTAAGCATGCACATGCATCTTTTGGTAGACGCGGACGCAGTTTTCTGCAAAACCACACGATATGCATGCAAATGGTGCTTTTGGCAGAACGCGCACGTCGATTTCTACCAAACGACGTGAAAAGCATGCCGATGCTGCTCTTTTTAGCACCCGCACATGGATTTGTGCCAAAACGCGTTTTAAGCATGCACATGCATCTTTTGGTAGACGCAGACGCAGTTTTCTGCAAAACCACACGATATGCATGCAAACGGTGCTTATGGCAGAACCCGCACGTGGATTTCTACAAACGACGTGTAAAGCATGCCGATGCTGCTCTTTTTAGCACCCTCACATGGCTGTGTACCAAAACGCGTTTTAAGCATGCACATGCATCTTTTGGTAGACGCGGATGCAGTTTTCTGCAAAACCACATGATATGCATGCAAACGGTGCTTATGGCAGAACGCGCACGTGGATTTCTACAAACGACGTGAAAAGCATGCCGATGCTGCTCTTTTAGCACCCTCACATGGCTGTGTGCCAAAACGCGTTTTAAGCATGCACATGCATCTTTTGGTAGACGCGGATGCAGTTTTCTGCAAAACCACACGATATGCATGCAAATGGTGCTTTTGCAGAATGCGCACGTGGATTTCTACCAAACGACGTGAAAAGCATGCCGATGCTGCTCTTTTTAGCACCCGGACATGCATTTGTGCCAAAACGCGTTTTAAGCATGCACATGCATCTTTTGGTAGACGCGGACGCAGTTTTCTGCAAAACCACACGATATGCATGCAAATGGTGCTTTTGGCAGAACGCGCACGTTGATTTCTACCAAGCGACGTGAAAAGCATGCCGATGCTGCTCTTTTTAGCACCCGCACATGGATTTGTGCCAAAACGCGTTTTAAGCATGCACATGCATCTTTTAATAGACGCGGACGCAGTTTTCTGCAAAACGACGCGATATGCATGCAAATGGTGCTTTTTGGCAGAACGCGCACGTGGATTTCTACAAACGACTTGAAAAGCATGCCGATGCTGCTCTTTTTAGCACCCGCACATGGATTTTGTGCTAAAACTCGTTTTAAGCATGCACATGCATCTTTGGTAGACGCGGCGCAGTTTTCTGCAAAACGACGCGATATGCATGCAAATGGTGCTTTTGGGAGAACGTGCTCGTGGATTTCTACCAAGCGACGTGAAAAGCATACCGATGCTTCTCTTTTTAGCACCCGCACATGGATTTGTGCCAAAACGCATTTGAAGCATGCACATGCATCTTTTGGTAGACGCGGATGCAGTTTTCTGCAAAACCACACGATATGCATGCAAATGGTGCTTTTGGCAGAACGCGCACGTGGATTTCTACCAAGCGACGTGAAAACATGCCGATGCTGGCTCTTTTTACCACCCGCACATGGATTTGTGCAAAACGCGTTTTAAGCATGCACATGCATCTTTTGTTAGACGCGGATGCAGTTTTCTGCAAAAGCACGCGATATGCATGCAAATGGTGCTTTTGGCAGAACGCGCACGTGGATTTCTACAAACGACGTGAAAAGCATGCCGATGCTGCTCTTTTTAGCACCCGCACAGGTATTTGTGCCAAAACGCGTTTTAAGCATGCACATGCATCTTTTGGTGGACGCGGACGCAGTTTTCTGCAAAACCACACGATATGCATGCAAATGGAGCTTTTGGCAGAACGCGCACGTGGATTCTTTCTACCAAGCGACGTGAAAAGCATGCCGATGCTGCTCTTTTTAGCACCCGCACATGGATTGTGCCAAAACGCGTTTTAAGCATGCACATGCATCTTTTGGTAGACGCGGACGCAGTTTTCTGCAAAACCACATGATATACATGCAAATGGTGCTTTTGGCAGAACGCGCACGTGGATTTCTACCAAACGACGTGAAAAGCATGCCGATGCTGCTGTTTTTAGCACCCGCACATGGATTTGTGCCAAAACGCGTTTTGAGCATGCACATGCATCTTTTGTTAGACGCAGACGGAATTTTTTGCAAAACCACACGATATGCATGCAAATGGTGCTTTTAGCAGAACGCGCACGTGGATTTCTACCAAACGACTTGAAAAGCATGCCGATGCTGCTCTTTTTAGCACCCGCACATGGATTTGTGCCAAAACGCGTTTTAAGCATGCACATGCATCTTTTGGTAGACGCGGACGCAGTTTTCTGCAAAACCACACGATATGCATGCAAATGGTGCTTTTGGCAGAACGCGCAAGTGGATTTCTACCAAACGACGTGAAAAGCATGCCGATGCTGCTCTTTTAGCAGCCGCACATGGATTTGTGCAAAAACGCGTTTTAAGCATGCACATGCATCTTTTGGTAGACGCGGATGCAGTTTTCTGCAAAAACCACACGATATGCATGCAAATGGTGCTTCTGGTAGAACGCGCACGTGATTTATACGAAACGACGTGAAAAGCATGCTGATGCTGCTCGGTTTAGCACCCGCACATGGAATTGTGCCAAAATGCGTTTTGAGTATGCACATGCATCTTTTGGTAGACGCGGACGCAGTTTTTCTTCAAAACCACACGATATGCATGCAAACGGTGCTTATGGCAGAACGCGCACGTGGATTTCTACAAACGACGTGAAAAGCATGCCGATGCTGCTCTTTTTAGCACCCGCACATGCCTGTGTGCCAAAAGGCGTTTTAAGCACGCACATGCATCTTTTGGTAGACGCGGATGCAGTTTTCTGCAAAACCACACGATATGCATGCAAATGGTGCTTTTGGCAGAATGCGCACGTGGATTTCTACCAAACGACGTGAAAAGCATGCCGATGCTCCTCTTTTTAGCACCCGGACATGGAATTGTGCCAAAACGCATTTTAAGCATGCACATGCATCTTTTGGTAGACGCGGACGCAGTTTTCTGCAAAACCACACGATATGCATGCAAATGGTGCTTTTGGCCGAACGCGCACGTTGATTTCTACCAAGCGACGTGAAAAGCATGCCGATGCTGCTCTTTTTAGCACCCGCACATGGATTTGTGCCAAAACGCGTTTTAAGCATGCACATGCATCTTTTAATAGACGCGGACGCAGTTTTCTGCAAAACGACGCGATATGCATGCAAATGGTGCTTTTGGGAGAACGTGCACGTGGATTTCTAACAAGCGACGTGAAAAGCATGCCGATGCTGCTCTTTTTAGCACCCGCACATGGATTTGTGCCAAAACGCGTTTTAAGCATGCACATGCATCTTTTGGTAGACGCGGATGCAGTTTCCTGCAAAACCACAGGATATGCATGCAAATGGTGCTTTTGGCAGAACGCGCACGTGGATTTCTATCAACGACGTGAAAAGCATGCCGATGCTGCTCTTTTTAGCACCCGCACATGGATTTGTGCCAACACGCGTTTTAAGCATGCACATGCATCTTTTGGTAGACGCGGACGCAGTTTTCTGCAAAACCACACGATATGCATGCAAATGGTGCTTTTGGCAGAACGCGCACGTGGATTTCTACCAAACGACGTGAAAAGCATGCCGATGCTGCTCTTTTTAGCACCCGCACATGGATTTGTGCCAAAACGCGTTTTAAGCATGCACATGCATCTTTGGTAGACGCGGCGCAGTTTTCTGCAAAACCACACGATATGCATGCAAATGGTGCTTTTGGCAGATCGCGCACATGGCTTTCAACCAAACGAGGTGAAAAACATGCCGATGCTGCTCCTTTTAGCACCCGCACATGGATTTGTGCCAAAACGCGTTTTAAGCATGCACATGCATCTTTTGGTAGACGCGGACGCAGTTTTCTGCAAAACCACACGACATGCATGCTAAGGGTGCTTTTGGCAGAACGTGCTCGTGGATTTCTACCAAGCGACGTGAAAAGCATGCCGATGCTTCTCTTTTTAGCACCCGCACATGGATTTGTCGCAAAAGGCATTTTAAGCATGCACATGCATCTTTTGGTACACGCGGATGCAGTTTTCTGCAAAACCACACGATATGCATGCAAATGGTGCTTTTGGCAGAACGCGCACGTGGATTTCTACCAAGCGACGTGAAAAGCATGCCGATGCTGCTCTTTTTACCACCCGCACATGGATTTGTGCCAAAACGCGTTTTAAACATGCACATGCATCTTTTGGAAGACGCGGACGCAGTTTTCTGCAAAACCACACATGCATGCTAAGGGTGCTTTTGGCAGAACGCGTACGTGGATTTCTACCAAACGACGTGAAAAGCATGCCGATGCTGCTCTTTTTAGCACCCGCACATGGATTTGTGCCAAAACGCGTTTTAAGCATGCACATGCATCTTTTGGTAGACGCGGATGCAGTTTTCTGCAAAACCACACGATATGCATGCAAATGGTGCTTTTGGCAGAATGCGCACGTGGATTTCTACCAAACGACGTGAAAAGCATGCCGATGCTGCTCTTTTTAGCACCCGGACATGCATTTGTGCCAAAACGCGTTTTAAGCATGCACATGCATCTTTTGGTAGACGCGGACGCAGTTTTCTGCAAAACCACACGATATGCATGCAAATGGTGCTTTTGGCAGAACGCGCACGTGGATTTCTACCAAGCGACGTGAAAAGCATGCCGATGCTGCTCTTTTTACCACCCGCACATGGATTTGTGCCAAAACGCGTTTTAAACATGCACATGCATCTTTTGGTAGACGCGGATGCAGTTTTCTGCAAAACCACATGATATGCATGCAAACGGTGCTTATGGCAGAACGCGCACGTGGATTTCTACAAACGATGTGAAAAGCATGCCGATGCTGCTCTTTTTAGCACCCTCACATGGCTGTGTGCCAAAACGCGTTTTAAGCATGCACATGCATCTTTTGGTAGACGCGGATGCAGTTTTCTGCAAAACCACACGATATGCATGCAAATGGTGCTTTTGGCAGAATGCGCACGTGGATTTCTACCAAACGACGTGAAAAGCATGCCGATGCTGCTCTTTTTAGCACCCGGACATGCATTTGTGCCAAAACGCGTTTTAAGCATGCACATGCATCTTTTGGTAGACGCGGACGCAGTTTTCTGCAAAACCACACGATATGCATGCAAATGGTGCTTTTGGCAGAACGCGCACGTTGATTTCTACCAAGCGACGTGAAAAGCATGCCGATGCTGCTCTTTTTAGCACCCGCACATGGATTTGTGCCAAAACGCGTTTTAAGCATGCACATGCATCTTTTAATAGACGCGGACGCAGTTTTCTGCAAAACGACGCGATATGCATGCAAATGGTGCTTTTGGCAGAACGCGCACGTGGATTTCTACCAAACGACTTGAAAAGCATGCCGATGCTGCTCTTTTTAGCACCCGCACATGGATTTGTGCTAAAACTCGTTTTAAGCATGCACATGCATCTTTGGTAGACGCGGCGCAGTTTTCTGCAAAACGACGCGATATGCATGCAAATGGTGCTTTTGGGAGAACGTGCTCGTGGATTTCTACCAAGCGACGTGAAAAGCATACCGATGCTTCTCTTTTTAGCACCCGCACATGGATTTGTGCCAAAACGCATTTGAAGCATGCACATGCATCTTTTGGTAGACGCGGATGCAGTTTTCTGCAAAACCACACGATATGCATGCAAATGGTGCTTTTGGCAGAACGCGCACGTGGATTTCTACCAAGCGACGTGAAAAGCATGCCGATGCTGCTCTTTTTACCACCCGCACATGGATTTGTGCAAAACGCGTTTTAAGCATGCACATGCATCTTTTGTTAGACGCGGATGCAGTTTTCTGCAAAAGCACGCGATATGCATGCAAATGGTGCTTTTGGCAGAACGCGCACGTGGATTTCTACCAAACGACGTGAAAAGCATGCCGATGCTGCTCTTTTTAGCACCCGCACAGGTATTTGTGCCAAAACGCGTTTTAAGCATGCACATGCATCTTTTGGTGGACGCGGACGCAGTTTTCTGCAAAACCACACGATATGCATGCAAATGGTGCTTTTGGCAGAACGCGCACGTGGATTTCTACCAAGCGACGTGAAAAGCATGCCGATGCTGCTCTTTTTAGCACCCGCACATGGATTTGTGCCAAAACGCGTTTTAAGCATGCACATGCATCTTTTGGTAGACGCGGACGCAGTTTTCTGCAAAACCACATGATATACATGCAAATGGTGCTTTTGGCAGAACGCGCACGTGGATTTCTACCAAACGACGTGAAAAGCATGCCGATGCTGCTGTTTTTAGCACCCGCACATGGATTTGTGCCAAAACGCGTTTTGAGCATGCACATGCATCTTTTGTTAGACGCAGACGGAATTTTTTGCAAAACCACACGATATGCATGCAAATGGTGCTTTTAGCAGAACGCGCACGTGGATTTCTACCAAACGACTTGAAAAGCATGCCGATGCTGCTCTTTTTAGCACCCGCACATGGATTTGTGCCAAAACGCGTTTTAAGCATGCACATGCATCTTTTGGTAGACGCGGACGCAGTTTTCTGCAAAACCACACGATATGCATGCAAATGGTGCTTTTGGCAGAACGCGCAAGTGGATTTCTACCAAACGACGTGAAAAGCATGCCGATGCTGCTCTTTTTAGCAGCCGCACATGGATTTGTGCAAAAACGCGTTTTAAGCATGCACATGCATCTTTTGGTAGACGCGGATGCAGTTTTCTGCAAAACCACACGATATGCATGCAAATGGTGCTTCTGGTAGAACGCGCACGTGGATTTATACGAAACGACGTGAAAAGCATGCTGATGCTGCTCGGTTTAGCACCCGCACATGGAATTGTGCCAAAATGCGTTTTGAGTATGCACATGCATCTTTTGGTAGACGCGGACGCAGTTTTCTTCAAAACCACACGATATGCATGCAAACGGTGCTTATGGCAGAACGCGCACGTGGATTTCTACAAACGACGTGAAAAGCATGCCGATGCTGCTCTTTTTAGCACCCGCACATGCCTGTGTGCCAAAAGGCGTTTTAAGCACGCACATGCATCTTTTGGTAGACGCGGATGCAGTTTTCTGCAAAACCACACGATATGCATGCAAATGGTGCTTTTGGCAGAATGCGCACGTGGATTTCTACCAAACGACGTGAAAAGCATGCCGATGCTGCTCTTTTTAGCACCCGGACATGGAATTGTGCCAAAACGCATTTTAAGCATGCACATGCATCTTTTGGTAGACGCGGACGCAGTTTTCTGCAAAACCACACGATATGCATGCAAATGGTGCTTTTGGCCGAACGCGCACGTTGATTTCTACCAAGCGACGTGAAAAGCATGCCGATGCTGCTCTTTTTAGCACCCGCACATGGATTTGTGCCAAAACGCGTTTTAAGCATGCACATGCATCTTTTAATAGACGCGGACGCAGTTTTCTGCAAAACGACGCGATATGCATGCAAATGGTGCTTTTGGGAGAACGTGCACGTGGATTTCTAACAAGCGACGTGAAAAGCATGCCGATGCTGCTCTTTTTAGCACCCGCACATGGATTTGTGCCAAAACGCGTTTTAAGCATGCACATGCATCTTTTGGTAGACGCGGATGCAGTTTCCTGCAAAACCACAGGATATGCATGCAAATGGTGCTTTTGGCAGAACGCGCACGTGGATTTCTATCAACGACGTGAAAAGCATGCCGATGCTGCTCTTTTTAGCACCCGCACATGGATTTGTGCCAACACGCGTTTTAAGCATGCACATGCATCTTTTGGTAGACGCGGACGCAGTTTTCTGCAAAACCACACGATATGCATGCAAATGGTGCTTTTGGCAGAACGCGCACGTGGATTTCTACCAAACGACGTGAAAAGCATGCCGATGCTGCTCTTTTTAGCACCCGCACATGGATTTGTGCCAAAACGCGTTTTAAGCATGCACATGCATCTTTGGTAGACGCGGCGCAGTTTTCTGCAAAACCACACGATATGCATGCAAATGGTGCTTTTGGCAGATCGCGCACATGGCTTTCAACCAAACGAGGTGAAAAACATGCCGATGCTGCTCCTTTTAGCACCCGCACATGGATTTGTGCCAAAACGCGTTTTAAGCATGCACATGCATCTTTTGGTAGACGCGGACGCAGTTTTCTGCAAAACCACACGACATGCATGCTAAGGGTGCTTTTGGCAGAACGTGCTCGTGGATTTCTACCAAGCGACGTGAAAAGCATGCCGATGCTTCTCTTTTTAGCACCCGCACATGGATTTGTCGCAAAAGGCATTTTAAGCATGCACATGCATCTTTTGGTACACGCGGATGCAGTTTTCTGCAAAACCACACGATATGCATGCAAATGGTGCTTTTGGCAGAACGCGCACGTGGATTTCTACCAAGCGACGTGAAAAGCATGCCGATGCTGCTCTTTTTACCACCCGCACATGGATTTGTGCCAAAACGCGTTTTAAACATGCACATGCATCTTTTGGAAGACGCGGACGCAGTTTTCTGCAAAACCACACATGCATGCTAAGGGTGCTTTTGGCAGAACGCGTACGTGGATTTCTACCAAACGACGTGAAAAGCATGCCGATGCTGCTCTTTTTAGCACCCGCACATGGATTTGTGCCAAAACGCGTTTTAAGCATGCACATGCATCTTTTGGTAGACGCGGACGCAGTTTTCTGCAAAACCACACGACATGCATGCTAAGGGTGCTTTTGGCAGAACGTGCTCGTGGATTTCTACCAAGCGACGTGAAAAGCATGCCGATGCTTCTCTTTTTAGCACCCGCACATGGATTTGTCGCAAAAGGCATTTTAAGCATGCACATGCATCTTTTGGTAGACGCGGACGCAGTTTTCTGCAAAACCACACGATATGCATGCAAATGGTGCTTTTGGCAGAACGCGCACGTCGATTTCTACCAAACGACGTGAAAAGCATGCCGATGCTGCTCTTTTTAGCACCCGCACATGGATTTGTGCCAAAACGCGTTTTAAGCATGCACATGCATCTTTTGGTAGACGCAGACGCAGTTTTCTGCAAAACCACACGATATGCATGCAAACGGTGCTTATGGCAGAACCCGCACGTGGATTTCTACAAACGACGTGTAAAGCATGCCGATGCTGCTCTTTTTAGCACCCTCACATGGCTGTGTACCAAAACGCGTTTTAAGCATGCACATGCATCTTTTGGTAGACGCGGATGCAGTTTTCTGCAAAACCACATGATATGCATGCAAACGGTGCTTATGGCAGAACGCGCACGTGGATTTCTACAAACGACGTGAAAAGCATGCCGATGCTGCTCTTTTTAGCACCCTCACATGGCTGTGTGCCAAAACGCGTTTTAAGCATGCACATGCAACTTTTGGTAGACGCGGATGCAGTTTTCTGCAAAACCACACGATATGCATGCAAATGGTGCTTTTGGCAGAATGCGCACGTGGATTTCTACCAAACGACGTGAAAAGCATGCCGATGCTGCTCTTTTTAGCACCCGGACATGCATTTGTGCCAAAACGCGTTTTAAGCATGCAAATGCATCTTTTGGTAGACGCGGACGCAGTTTTCTGCAAAACCACACGATATGCATGCAAATGGTGCTTTTGGCAGAACGCGCACGTTGATTTCTACCAAGCGACGTGAAAAGCATGCCGATGCTGCTCTTTTTAGCACCCGCACATGGATTTGTGCCAAAACGCGTTTTAAGCATGCACATGCATCTTTTAATAGACGCGGACGCAGTTTTCTGCAAAACGACGCGATATGCATGCAAATGGTGCTTTTGGCAGAACGCGCACGTGGATTTCTACCAAACGACTTGAAAAGCATGCCGATGCTGCTCTTTTTAGCACCCGCACATGGATTTGTGCTAAAACTCGTTTTAAGCATGCACATGCATCTTTGGTAGACGCGGCGCAGTTTTCTGCAAAACGACGCGATATGCATGCAAATGGTGCTTTTGGGAGAACGTGCTCGTGGATTTCTACCAAGCGACGTGAAAAGCATACCGATGCTTCTCTTTTTAGCACCCGCACATGGATTTGTGCCAAAACGCATTTGAAGCATGCACATGCATCTTTTGGTAGACGCGGATGCAGTTTTCTGCAAAACCACACGATATGCATGCAAATGGTGCTTTTGGCAGAACGCGCACGTGGATTTCTACCAAGCGACGTGAAAAGCATGCCGATGCTGCTCTTTTTACCACCCGCACATGGATTTGTGCAAAACGCGTTTTAAGCATGCACATGCATCTTTTGTTAGACGCGGATGCAGTTTTCTGCAAAAGCACGCGATATGCATGCAAATGGTGCTTTTGGCAGAACGCGCACGTGGATTTCTACCAAACGACGTGAAAAGCATGCCGATGCTGCTCTTTTTAGCACCCGCACAGGTATTTGTGCCAAAACGCGTTTTAAGCATGCACATGCATCTTTTGGTGGACGCGGACGCAGTTTTCTGCAAAACCACACGATATGCATGCAAATGGTGCTTTTGGCAGAACGCGCACGTGGATTTCTACCAAGCGACGTGAAAAGCATGCCGATGCTGCTCTTTTTAGCACCCGCACATGGATTTGTGCCAAAACGCGTTTTAAGCATGCACATGCATCTTTTGGTAGACGCGGACGCAGTTTTCTGCAAAACCACATGATATACATGCAAATGGTGCTTTTGGCAGAACGCGCACGTGGATTTCTACCAAACGACGTGAAAAGCATGCCGATGCTGCTGTTTTTAGCACCCGCACATGGATTTGTGCCAAAACGCGTTTTGAGCATGCACATGCATCTTTTGTTAGACGCAGACGGAATTTTTTGCAAAACCACACGATATGCATGCAAATGGTGCTTTTAGCAGAACGCGCACGTGGATTTCTACCAAACGACTTGAAAAGCATGCCGATGCTGCTCTTTTTAGCACCCGCACATGGATTTGTGCCAAAACGCGTTTTAAGCATGCACATGCATCTTTTGGTAGACGCGGACGCAGTTTTCTGCAAAACCACACGATATGCATGCAAATGGTGCTTTTGGCAGAACGCGCAAGTGGATTTCTACCAAACGACGTGAAAAGCATGCCGATGCTGCTCTTTTTAGCAGCCGCACATGGATTTGTGCAAAAACGCGTTTTAAGCATGCACATGCATCTTTTGGTAGACGCGGATGCAGTTTTCTGCAAAACCACACGATATGCATGCAAATGGTGCTTCTGGTAGAACGCGCACGTGGATTTATACGAAACGACGTGAAAAGCATGCTGATGCTGCTCGGTTTAGCACCCGCACATGGAATTGTGCCAAAATGCGTTTTGAGTATGCACATGCATCTTTTGGTAGACGCGGACGCAGTTTTCTTCAAAACCACACGATATGCATGCAAACGGTGCTTATGGCAGAACGCGCACGTGGATTTCTACAAACGACGTGAAAAGCATGCCGATGCTGCTCTTTTTAGCACCCGCACATGCCTGTGTGCCAAAAGGCGTTTTAAGCACGCACATGCTTCTTTTGGTAGACGCGGATGCAGTTTTCTGCAAAACCACACGATATGCATGCAAATGGTGCTTTTGGCAGAATGCGCACGTGGATTTCTACCAAACGACGTGAAAAGCATGCCGATGCTGCTCTTTTTAGCACCCGGACATGGAATTGTGCCAAAACGCATTTTAAGCATGCACATGCATCTTTTGGTAGACGCGGACGCAGTTTTCTGCAAAACCACACGATATGCATGCAAATGGTGCTTTTGGCCGAACGCGCACGTTGATTTCTACCAAGCGACGTGAAAAGCATGCCGATGCTGCTCTTTTTAGCACCCGCACATGGATTTGTGCCAAAACGCGTTTTAAGCATGCACATGCATCTTTTAATAGACGCGGACGCAGTTTTCTGCAAAACGACGCGATATGCATGCAAATGGTGCTTTTGGGAGAACGTGCACGTGGATTTCTAACAAGCGACGTGAAAAGCATGCCGAAGCTGCTCTTTTTAGCACCCGCACATGGATTTGTGCCAAAACGCGTTTTAAGCATGCACATGCATCTTTTGGTAGACGCGGATGCAGTTTCCTGCAAAACCACAGGATATGCATGCAAATGGTGCTTTTGGCAGAACGCGCACGTGGATTTCTATCAACGACGTGAAAAGCATGCCGATGCTGCTCTTTTTAGCACCCGCACATGGATTTGTGCCAACACGCGTTTTAAGCATGCACATGCATCTTTTGGTAGACGCGGACGCAGTTTTCTGCAAAACCACACGATATGCATGCAAATGGTGCTTTTGGCAGAACGCGCACGTGGATTTCTACCACACGACGTGAAAAGCATGCCGATGCTGCTCTTTTTAGCACCCGCACATGGATTTGTGCCAAAACTCGTTTTAAGCATGCATATGCATCTTTGGTAGACGCGGCGCAGTTTTCTGCAAAACGACGCGATATGCATGCAAATGGTGCTTTTGGGAGAACGTGCTCGTGGATTTCTACCAAGCGACGTGAAAAGCATGCCGATGCTGCTCTTTTTAGCACCCGCACATGGATTTGTGCCAAAACGCATTTTAAGCATGCACATGCATCTTCTGATAGACGCGGATGCAGTTTTCTGCAAAACCACACGATATGCATGCAAATGTTGCTTTTGGCAGAACGCGCACGTGGATTTCTACCAAACGACGTGAAAAGCATGCCGATGCTGCTCTTTTTAGCACCCGCACATGGATTTGTGCCAAAACGCATTTTAAGCATGCACATGCATCTTTTGATAGACGCGGATGCAGTTTTCTGCAAAACCACACGATATGCATGCAAATGTTGCTTTTGGCAGAACGCGCACGTGGATTTCTATCAGCGACGTCAAAAGCATGCCGATGCTGCTCTTTTTAGCACCCGCACATGGATTTGTGCCAAAACGCGTTTTAAGCATGCACTTGCATCTTTTGGTAGACGCGGATGCAGTTTTCTGCAAAACCACACGATATGCATGCAAATGGTGCTTTTGGCAGAACGTCCACGTGGATTTCTACCAAACGACGTGAAAAGCATGCCGATGCTGCTCTTTTTAGCACCCGCACATGGATTTGTGCCAAAACGCGTTTTAAGCATGCACATGCATCTTTTGGTAGACGCGGATGCAGTTTTCTGCAAAAGCACGCGATATGCATGCAAATGGTGCTTTTGGCAGAACGCGCACGTGGATTTCTACCAAACGACGTGAAAAGCATGCCGATGCTGCTCTTTTTAGCACCCGCACAGGTATTTGTGCCAAAACGCGTTTTAAGCATGCACATGCATCTTTTGGTAGACGCGGACGCAGTTTTCTGCAAAAGCACATGATATGCATGCAAATGGTGCTTTTGGCAGAACGCGCACGTGGATTTCTACCAAACGACGTGAAAACCATACCGATGGGGCTCTTTTTAGCACCCGCACATGGATTTGTGCCAAAACGCGTTTTAAGCATGCACATGCATCTTTTGGTAGACGTGGACGCAGTTTTCTGCAAAACCACACGATATGCATGCAAATGGTGCTATTGGCAGAACGCGCACGTGGATTTCTATCAACGACGTGAAAAGCATGCCGATGCTGCTCTTTTTCGCACCCGCACATGGATTTGTGCCAACACGCGTTTTAAGCATGCACATGCATCTTTTGGTAGACGCGGACGCAGTTTTCTGCAAAACCAAACGATATGCATGCAAATGGTGCTTTTGGCAGAACGTCCACGTGGATTTCTACCAAACGACGTGAAAAGCATGCCGATGCTGCTCTTTTTAGCACCCGCACATGGATTTGTGCCAAAACGCGTTTTAAGGAAGCACATGCATCTTTTGGTAGACGCGGATGCAGTTTTCTGCAAAAGCACGCGATATGCATGCAAATGGTGCTTTTGGCAGAACGCGCACGTGGATTTCTACCAAACGACGTGAAAAGCATGCCGATGCTGCTCTTTTTAGCACCCGCACAGGTATTTGTGCCAAAACGCGTTTTAAGCATGCACATGCATCTTTTGGTAGACGCGGACGCAGTTTTCTGCAAAAGCACATGATATGCATGCAAATGGTGCTTTTGGCAGAACGCGCACGTGGATTTCTACCAAACGACGTGAAAACCATACCGATGGGGCTCTTTTTAGCACCCGCACATGGATTTGTGCCAAAAGGCGTTTTAAGCATGCACATGCATCTTTTGGTAGACGTGGACGCAGTTTTCTGCAAAACCACACGATATTCATGCAAATGGTGCTTTTGACAGAACGCGCACGTGGATTTCTACCAAACGACGTGAAAAGCATGCCGATGCTGCTCTTTTTAGCACCCGCACATGGATTTGTGCCAAAACGCGTTTTAAGCATGCACATGCATCTTTTAATAGACGCGGACGCAGTTTTCTGCAAAACCACACGATATGCATGGAAATGGTGCTATTGGCAGAACGCGCACGTGAATTTCTATCAACGACGTGAAAAGCATGCCGATGCTGCTCTTTTTTGCACCCGCACATGGATTTGTGCCAACACGCGTTTTAAGCATGCACATGCATCTTTTGGTAGACGGGGACGCAGTTTTCTGCAAAACCACACGATATGCATGCAAATGGTGCTTTTGGCAGAACGCGCACGTGGATTTCTACCAAACGACGTGAAAAGCATGCCGATGCTGCTCTTTTGAGCACCCGCACATGGATTTTTGCCAAAACTCGTTTTAAGCATGCACATGCATCTTTTGGTAGACGCGGATGCAGTTTTCTGCAAAACCACACGATATGCATGCAAATGGTGCTTTTGGCAGAACACGCACGTGGATTTCTACCAAGCGACGTGAAAAGCATGCCGATGCTGCTCTTTTTACCACCCGCATATGGATTTGTGCCAAAACGCGTTTTAAGCATGCACATGCATCTTTTGGTAGACGCGGATGCAGTTTTCTGCAAAAGCACGCGATATGCATGCAAATGGTGCTTTTGGCAGAACGCGCACGTGGATTTCTACCAAACGACGTGAAAAGCATGCCGATGCTGCTCTTTTTAGCACCCGCACAGGTATTTGTGCCAAAACGCGTTTTAAGCATGCACATGCATCTTTTGGTAGACGCGGACGCAGTTTTATGCAAAACCGCACGATATGCATGCAAATGGTGCTTTTGGCAGAACGCGCACGTGGATTTATACCAAACGACGTGAACAGCATGCCGATGCTGCTCTTTTTCGCACCCGCACATGGATTTGTGCCAAAACGCGTTTTAAACATGCACATGCATCTTTTGGAAGACGCGGACGCAGTTTTCTGCAAAACCACACGACATGCATGCTAAAGGTGCTTTTGGCAGAACGCGCACGTGGATTTCTACCAAACGACGTGAAAAGCATGCCGATGCTGCTCTTTTTAGCACCCGCACATGGATTTGTGCCAAAACGCGTTTTAAGCATGCACATGCATCTTTGGTAGACGCGGCGCAGTTTTCTGCAAAACGACGCGATATGCATGCAAATGGTGCTTTTGGGAGAACGTGCTCGTGGATTTCTACCAAGCGACGTGAAAAGCATGCCGATGCTGCTCTTTTTAGCACCCGCACATAGATTTGTGCCAAAACGCATTTTAAGCATGCACATGCATCTTTTGGTAGACGCGGATGCAGTTTTCTGCAAAACCACACGATATGCATGCAAATGGTGCTTTTGGCAGAACGCGCACGTGGATTTCTACCAAGCGACGTGAAAAGCATGCCGATGCTGCTCTTTTTACCACCCGCACATGGATTTGTGCCAAAACGCGTTTTAAGCATGCACATGCATCTTTTGGTAGACGCGGATGCAGTTTTCTGCAAAACCACACGATATGCATGCAAATGGTGCTTTTGGCAGAACGCGCACGTGGATTTCTATCAGCGACGTGAAAGGCATGCCGATGCTCCTCTTTTTAGCACCCGCACATGGATTTGTGCCCAAACGCGTTTTAAGCATGCACTTGCATCTTTTGGTAGACGCGGATGCAGTTTTCTGCAAAACCACACGATATGCATGCAAATGGTGCTTTTGGCAGAACGCGCACGTGGATTTCTACCACACGACGTGAAAAGCATGCCGATGCTGCTCTTTTTAGCACCCGCACATGGATTTGTGCCAAAACGCGTTTTAAGCATGCACATGCATCTTTTAATAGACGCGGACGCAGTTTTCTGCAAAACCACACGATATGCATGGAAATGGTGCTATTGGCAGAACGCGCACGTGAATTTCTATCAACGACGTGAAAAGCATGCCGATGCTGCTCTTTTTTGCACCCGCACATGGATTTGTGCCAACACGCGTTTTAAGCATGCACATGCATCTTTTGGTAGACGGGGACGCAGTTTTATGCAAAACCGCACGATATGCATGCAAATGGTGCTTTTGGCAGAACGCGCACGTGGATTTATACCAAACGACGTGAACAGCATGCCGATGCTGCTCTTTTTAGCACCCGCACATGGATTTGTGCCAAAACGCGTTTTAAGCATGCACATGCATCTTTTAATAGACGCGGACGCAGTTTTCTGCAAAACCACACGATATGCATGCAAATGGTGCTTTTGGCAGAACGCGCACGTGGATTTCTACCAAACGACGTGAAAAGCATGCCGATGCTGCTCTTTTGAGCACCCGCACATGGATTTTTGCCAAAACTCGTTTTAAGCATGCACATGCATCTTTTGGTAGACGCGGATGCAGTTTTCTGCAAAACCACACGATATGCATGCAAATGGTGCTTTTGGCAGAACACGCACGTGGATTTCTACCAAGCGACGTGAAAAGCATGCCGATGCTGCTCTTTTTACCACCCGCATATGGATTTGTGCCAAAACGCGTTTTAAGCATGCACATGCATCTTTTGGTAGACGCGGATGCAGTTTTCTGCAAAAGCACGCGATATGCATGCAAATGGTGCTTTTGGCAGAACGCGCACGTGGATTTCTACCAAACGACGTGAAAAGCATGCCGATGCTGCTCTTTTTAGCACCCGCACAGGTATTTGTGCCAAAACGCGTTTTAAGCATGCACATGCATCTTTTGGTAGACGCGGACGCAGTTTTATGCAAAACCGCACGATATGCATGCAAATGGTGCTTTTGGCAGAACGCGCACGTGGATTTATACCAAACGACGTGAACAGCATGCCGATGCTGCTCTTTTTCGCACCCGCACATGGATTTGTGCCAAAACGCGTTTTAAACATGCACATGCATCTTTTGGAAGACGCGGACGCAGTTTTCTGCAAAACCACACGACATGCATGCTAAAGGTGCTTTTGGCAGAACGCGCACGTGGATTTCTACCAAACGACGTGAAAAGCATGCCGATGCTGCTCTTTTTAGCACCCGCACATGGATTTGTGCCAAAACGCGTTTTAAGCATGCACATGCATCTTTGGTAGACGCGGCGCAGTTTTCTGCAAAACGACGCGATATGCATGCAAATGGTGCTTTTGGGAGAACGTGCTCGTGGATTTCTACCAAGCGACGTGAAAAGCATGCCGATGCTGCTCTTTTTAGCACCCGCACATAGATTTGTGCCAAAACGCATTTTAAGCATGCACATGCATCTTTTGGTAGACGCGGATGCAGTTTTCTGCAAAACCACACGATATGCATGCAAATGGTGCTTTTGGCAGAACGCGCACGTGGATTTCTACCAAGCGACGTGAAAAGCATGCCGATGCTGCTCTTTTTACCACCCGCACATGGATTTGTGCCAAAACGCGTTTTAAGCATGCACATGCATCTTTTGGTAGACGCGGATGCAGTTTTCTGCAAAACCACACGATATGCATGCAAATGGTGCTTTTGGCAGAACGCGCACGTGGATTTCTATCAGCGACGTGAAAGGCATGCCGATGCTCCTCTTTTTAGCACCCGCACATGGATTTGTGCCCAAACGCGTTTTAAGCATGCACTTGCATCTTTTGGTAGACGCGGATGCAGTTTTCTGCAAAACCACACGATATGCATGCAAATGGTGCTTTTGGCAGAACGCGCACGTGGATTTCTACCACACGACGTGAAAAGCATGCCGATGCTGCTCTTTTTAGCACCCGCACATGGATTTGTGCCAAAACGCGTTTTAAGCATGCACATGCATCTTTTGGTAGACGCGGACGCAGTTTTCTGCAAAACCACACGATATGCATTCAAATGGTGCTTTTGGCAGAACGCGCACGTGGATTTCTACCAAACGACGTGAAAAGCATGCCGATGCTGCTCTTTTTAGCACCCGGACATGGATTTGTGTCAAAACGCGTTTTAAGCATGCACATGCATCTTTTGGTAGACGCGGACGCAGTTTTCTGCAAAACCACACGATATGCATGCAAATGGTGCTTTTGGCAGAACGCGCACGTTGATTTCTACCAAGCGACGTGAAAAGCATGCCGATGCTGCTCTTTTTAGCACCCGCACATGGATTTGTGCCAAAACGCGTTTTCAGCAAGCACATGCATCTTTTGGTAGACGCGGACGCAGTTTTCTGCAAAACCACACGATATGCATGCAAATGGTGCTTTTGGCAGAACGCGCACGTGGATTTCTATCAGCGACGTGAAAAGCATGCCGATGCTGCTCTTTTTAGCACCCGCACATGGATTTGTGCCAAAACGCGTTTTAAGCATGCACTTGCATCTTTTGGTAGACGCGGATGCAGTTTTCTGCAAAACCACACGATATGCACGCAAATGGTGCTTTTGGCAGAACGCGCACGTGGATTTCTACCAAACGACGTGAAAAGCATGCCGATGCTGCTCTTTTTAGCACCCGCACAGGTATTTGTGCCAAAACGCGTTTTAAGCATGCACATGCATCTTTTGGTAGACGCGGACGCAGTTTTCTGCAAAAGCACATGATATGCATGCAAATGGTGCTTTTGGCAGAACGCGCACGTGGATTTCTACCAAACGACGTGAAAACCATACCGATGGGGCTCTTTTTAGCACCCGCACATGGATTTGTGCCAAAACGCGTTTTAAGCATGCACATGCATCTTTTGGTAGACGTGGACGCAGTTTTCTGCAAAACCACACGATATGCATGCAAATGGTGCTTTTGACAGAACGCGCACGTGGATTTCTACCAAACGACGTGAAAAGCATGCCGATGCTGCTCTTTTTAGCACCCGCACATGGATTTGTGCCAAAACGCGTTTTAAGCATGCACATGCATCTTTTAATAGACGCGGACGCAGTTTTCTGCAAAACCACACGATATGCATGCAAATGGTGCTTTTGGCAGAACGCGCACGTGCATTTCTATCAACGACGTGAAAAGCATGCCGATGCTGCTCTTTTTCGCACCCGCACATGGATTTGTGCCAACACGCGTTTTAAGCATGCACATGCATCTTTTGGTAGACGCGGACGCAGTTTTCTGCAAAACCACACGATATGCATGCAAATGGTGCTTTTGGTAGAACGCGCACGTGGATTTCTACCAAACGACGTGAAAAGCATGCCGATGCTGCTCTTTTGAGCACCCGCACATAGATTTGTGCCAAAACTCGTTTTAAGCATGCACATGCGTCTTTTGGTAGACGCGGATGCAGTTTTCTGCAAAACCACACGATATGCATGCAAATGGTGCTTTTGGCAGAACACGCACGTGGATTTCTACCAAGCGACGTGAAAAGCATGCCGATGCTGCTCTTTTTAACACCCGCATATGGATTTGTGCCAAAACGCGTTTTAAGCATGAATATGCAACTTTTGGTAGACGAGGATGCAGTTTTCTGCAAAACCACACGATATGCATGCAAATGACGCTTTTGGCAGAACGCGCGTGTGGATTTCTACCAAACGACTAGAAAAGCATGCCAATGCTGCTCTTTTTAGAACCCGCACATGGATTTGTGCCAAAACGCGTTTTAAGCATGAATATGACACTTTTGGTAGACGAGGATGCAGTTTTCTGCAAAACCACACGATATGCATGCAAATGACGCTTTTGGCAGAACGCGCGTGTGGATTTCTACCAAACGACGTGAAAAGCATGCCAATGCTACTCTTTTTAGCACCCGCACATGGATTTGTGCCAAAACGCGTTTTAAGCATGAATATGAAACTTTTGGTAGACGAGGATGCAGTTTTCTGCAAAACCACACGATATACATGCAAATGACGCTTTTGGCAGAACGCGCGTGTGGATTTCTACCAAACGACGTGAAAAGCATGTCAATGCTGCTCTTTTTAGAACCCGCACATGGATTTGTGCCAAAACGCGTTTTAAGCATGAATATGACACTTTTGGTAGACGAGGATGCAGTTTTCTGCAAAACCACACGATATGCATGCAAATGGTGCTTTTGACAGAACGCGCGTGTGGATTTCTACCAAACGACGTGAAAAGCATGCCAATGCTGCTCTTTTTAGCACCCGCACAGGTATTTGTGCCAAAACGCGTTTTAAGCATGCACATGCATCTTTTGGTAGACGCGGACGCAGTTTTATGCAAAACCGCACGATATGCATGCAAATGGTGCTTTTGGCAGAACGCGCACGTGGATTTATACCAAACGACGTGAACAGCATGCCGATGCTGCTCTTTTTCGCACCCGCACATGGATTTGTGCCAAAACGCGTTTTAAACATGCACATGCATCTTTTGGAAGACGCGGACGCAGTTTTCTGCAAAACCACACGACATACATGCTAAAGGTGCTTTTGGCAGAACGCGCACCTGGATTTCTACCAAAGGACGTGAAAAGCATGCCGATGCTGCTCTTTTTAGCACCCGCACATGGATTTGTGCCAAAACGCGTTTTAAGCATGCACATGCATCTTTTGGTAGACGCGGATGCAGTTTTCTGCAAAACCACACGATATGCATGCAAATGGTGCTTTTGGCAGAACGCGCACGTGGATTTCTATCAGCGACGTGAAAAGCATGCCGATGCTGCTCTTTTTAGCACCCGCACATGGATTTGTGCCAAAACGCGTTTTAAGCATGCACTTGCATGTTTTGGTAGACGCGGCTGCAGTTTTCTGCAAAACCACACGATATGCATGCAAATGGTGCTTTTGGCAGAACGCCCACGTGGATTTCTACCAAACGACGTGAAAAGCATGCCGATGCTGCTCTTTTTAGCCCCCGCACATGGATTTGTGCCAAAACGCGTTTTAAGCATGCACATGCATCTTTTGGTAGACGCGGATGCAGTTTTCTGCAAAAGCACGCGATATGCATGCAAATGGTGCTTTTGGCAGAACGCGTACGTGGATTTCTACCAAACGACGTGAAAAGTATGCCGATGCTGCTCTTTTTAGCACCCGCACAGGTATTTGTGCCAAAACGCGTTTTAAGCATGCACATGCATCTTTTGGTAGACGCGGACGCAGTTTTCTGCAAAACCACATGATATGCATGCAAATGGTGCTTTTGGCAGAACGCGCACGTGGATTTCTACCAAACGACGTGAAAACCATACCGATGGGGCTCTTTTTACCACCCGCACATGGATTTGTGCCAAAATGCGTTTTAAGCATGCACATGCATCTTTTGGTAGACGTGGACGCAGTTTTCTGCAAAACCACACGATATGCATGCAAATGGTGCTTTTGACAGAACGCGCACGTGGATTTCTACCAAATGACGTGAAAAGCATGCCGATGCTGCTCTTTTTAGCACCCGCACATGGATTTGTGCCAAAACGCGTTTTAAGCATGCACATGCATCTTTTGGTAGACGCGGACGCAGTTTTCTGCAAAACCACACGATATGCATTCAAATGGTGCTTTTGGCAGAACGCGCACGTGGATTTCTACCAAACGACGTGAAAAGCATGCCGATGCTGCTCTTTTTAGCACCCGGACATGGATTTGTGCCAAAACGCGTTTTAAGCATGCACATGCATCTTTTGGTAGACGCGGACGCAGTTTTCTGCAAAACCACACGATATGCATGCAAATGGTGCTTTTGGCAGAACGCGCACGTTGATTTCTACCAAGCGACGTGAAAAGCATGCCGATGCTGCTCTTTTTAGCACCCGCACATGGATTTGTGCCAAAACGCGTTTTAAGCATGCACATGCATCTTTTAATAGACGCGGACGCAGTTTTCTGCAAAACGACGCGATATGCATGCAAATGGTGCTTTTGGGAGAACGTGCACGTGGATTTCTACCAAGCGACGTGAAAAGCATGCCGATGCTGCTCTTTTTAGCACCCGCACATGGATTTGTGCCAAAACGCGTTTTAAGCATGCACTTGCATCTTTTGGTAGACGCGGATGCAGTTTTCTGCAAAACCACACGATATGCACGCAAATGGTGCTTTTGGCAGAACGCGCACGTGGATTTCTACCAAACGACGTGAAAAGCATGCCGATGCTGCTCTTTTTAGCACCCGCACAGGTATTTGTGCCAAAACGCGTTTTAAGCATGCACATGCATCTTTTGGTAGACGCGGACGCAGTTTTCTGCAAAAGCACATGATATGCATGCAAATGGTGCTTTTCGCAGAACGCGCACGTGGATTTCTACCAAACGACGTGAAAACCATACCGATGGGGCTCTTTTTAGCACCCGCACATGGATTTGTGCCAAAACGCGTTTTAAGCATGCACATGCATCTTTTGGTAGACGTGGACGCAGTTTTCTGCAAAACCACACGATATGCATGCAAATGGTGCTTTTGACAGAACGCGCACGTGGATTTCTACCAAACGACGTGAAAAGCATGCCGATGCTGCTCTTTTTAGCACCCGCACAAGGATTTGTGCCAAAACGCGTTTTAAGCATGCACATGCATCTTTTAATAGACGCGGACGCAGTTTTCTGCAAAACGACGCGATATGCATGCAAATGGTGCTTTTGGGAGAACGTGCACGTGGATTTCTACCAAGCGACGTGAAAAGCATGCCGATGCTGCTCTTTTTAGCACCCGCACATGGATGTGTGCCAAAACGCGTTTTAAGCATGCACTTGCATCTTTTGGTAGAAGCGGATGCAGTTTTCTGCAAATCCACACGATATGCACGCAAATGGTGCTTTTGGCAGAACGCGCACGTGGATTTCTACCAAACGACGTGAAAAGCATGCCGATGCTGCTCTTTTTAGCACCCGCACAGGTATTTGTGCCAAAACGCGTTTTAAGCATGCACATGCATCTTTTGGTAGACGCGGACGCAGTTTTCTGCAAAAGCACATGATATGCATGCAAATGGTGCTTTTGGCAGAACGCGCACGTGGATTTCTACCAAACGACATGAAAACCATACCGATGGGGCTCTTTTTAGCACCCGCACATGGATTTGTGCCAAAACGCGTTTTAAGCATGCACATGCATCTTTTGGTAGACGTGGACGCAGTTTTCTGCAAAACCACACGTTATGCATGCAAATGGTGCTTTTGACAGAACGCGCACGTGGATTTCTACCAAACGACGTGAAAAGCATGCCGATGCTGCTCTTTTTAGCACCCGCACAAGGATTTGTGCCAAAACGCGTTTTAAGCATGCACATGCATCTTTTAATAGACGCGGACGCAGTTTTCTGCAAAACCACACGATATGCATGCAAATGGTGCTTTTGGTAGAACGCGCACGTGGATTTCTATCAACGACGTGAAAAGCATGCCGATGCTGCTCTTTTTCGCACCCGCACATGGATTTGTGCCAACACGCGTTTTAAGCATGCACATGCATCTTTTGGTAGACGCGGATGCAGTTTTCTGCAAAACCACACGATATGCATGCAAATGGTGCTTTTGGCAGAACACGCACGTGGATTTCTACCAAGCGACGTGAAAAGCATGCCGATGCTGCTCTTTTTAACACCCGCATATGGATTTGTGCCAAAACGCGTTTTAAGCATGCACATGCATCTTTGGTAGACGCGGATGCAGTTTTCTGCAAAAGCACGCGATATGCATGCAAATGGTGCTTTTGGCAGAACGCGCACGTGGATTTCTACCAAACCACGTGAAAAGCATGCCGATGCTGCTCTTTTTAGCACCCGCACAGGTATTTATGCCAAAACGCGTTTTAAGCATGCACATGCATCTTTTGGTAGACGCGGACGCAGTTTTATGCAAAACCGCACGATATGCATGCAAATGGTGCTTTTGGCAGAACGCGCACGTGGATTTATACCAAACGATGTGAACAGCATGCCGATGCTGCTCTTTTTCGCACCCGCACATGGATTTGTGCCAAAACGCGTTTTAAACATGCACATGCATCTTTTGGAAGACGCGGACGCAGTTTTCTGCAAAACCACACGACATGCATGCTAAAGGTGCTTTTGGCAGAACGCGCACCTGGATTTCTACCAAACGACGTGAAAAGCATGCCGATGCTGCTCTTTTTAGCACCCGCACATGTATTTGCGCCAAAACGGGTTTTAAGCATGCACATGCATCTTTTGGTAGACGAGGACGCAGTTTTCTGCAAAACCACACGATATGCATGCAAATGGTGCTTTTGGCAGAACGCGCACGTGGATTTCTACCAAACGACGTGAAAAGCATGCCGATGCTGCTCTTTTTAGCACCCGCACATGGATTTGTGCCAAAACGCGTTTTAAGCATGCACATGCATCTTTTGGTAGACGCGGATGCAGTTTTCTGCAAAACCACACGATATGCATGCAAATGGTGCTTTTGGCAGAACGCGCACGTGGATTTCTATCAGCGACGTGAAAAGCATGCCGATGCTGCTCTTTTTAGCACCCGCACATGGATTTGTGCCAAAACGCGTTTTAAGCATGCACTTGCATCTTTTAGTAGACGCGGATGCAGTTTTCTGCAAAACCACACGATATGCATGCAAATGGTGCTTTTGACAGAACGCGCACGTGGATTTCTACCAAACGACGTGAAAATCATGCCGATGCTGCTCTTTTTAGCACCCGCACAAGGATTTGTGCCAAAACGCGTTTTAAGCATGCACATGCATCTTTTAATAGACGCGGACGCAGTTTTCTGCAAAACCACACGATATGCATGCAAATGGTGCTTTTGGCAGAACGCGCACGTGGATTTCTACCAAACGACGTGAAAAGCATGCTGATGCTGCTCTTTTTAGCACCCGGACATGGATTTGTGCCAAAACGCGTTTTAAGCATGCACATGCATCTTTTAATAGACGCGGACGCAGTTTTCTGCAAAACGACGCGATATGCATGCAAATGGTGCTTTTGGGAGAACGTGCACGTGGATTTCTACCAAGCGACGTGAAAAGCATGCCGATGCTGCTCTTTTTAGCACCCGCACGTGGATTTGTGCCAAAACGCGTTTTAAGCATGCACGTGCATCTTTTGGTAGACGCGGATGCAGTTTTCTGCAAATCCACACGATATGCATGCAAATGGTGCTTTTGGCAGAACGCGCACGTGGATTTCTATCAACGACGTGAAAAGCATCCCGATGCTGCTCTTTTTAGCACCCGCACATGGATTTGTGCCAACACGCGTTTTAAGCATGCACATGCATCTTTTAGTAGACGCGGACGCAGTTTTCTGCAAAACCACACGATATGCATGCAAATGGTGCTTTTGGCAGAACGCGCACGTGGATTTCTACCAAACGCCGTGAAAAGCATGCCGATGCTGCTCTTTTTAGCACCCGCACACGGATTTGTGCCAAAACTCGTTTTAAGCATGCACATGCATCTTTGGTAGACGCGGCGCAGTTTTCTGCAAAACGGCGCGATATGCATGCAAATGGTGCTTTTGGGAGAACGTGCTCGTGGATTTCTACCAAGCGACGTGAAAAGCATGCCGATGCTGCTCTTTTTAGCACCCGCACATGGATTTGTGCCAAAACGCGTTTTAAGCATGCACTTGCATCTTTTGGTAGACGCGGATGCAGTTTTCTGCAAAACCACACGTTATGCATGCAAATGGTGCTTTTGGCAGAACGCCCACGTGGATTTCTACCAAACGACGTGAAAAGCATGCCGATGCTGCTCTTTTTACCACCCGCACATGGATTTGTGCCAAAACGCGTTTTAAGCATGCACATGCATCTTTTGGTAGACGCGGATGCAGTTTTCTGCAAAAGCACGCGATATGCATGCAAATGGTGCTTTTGGCAGAACGCGCACGTGGATTTCTACCAAACGACGTGAAAAGCATGCCGATGCTGCTCTTTTTAGCACCCACACAGGTATTTGTGCCAAAACGCGTTTTGAGCATGCACATGCATCTTTTGGTAGACGCGGACGCAGTTTTCTGCAAAACCACATGATATGCATGCAAATGGTGCTTTTGGCAGAACGCGCACGTGGATTTCTACCAAACGACGTGAAAACCATACCGATGGGGCTCTTTTTAGCACCCGCACATGGATTTGTGCCAAAACGCGTTTTAAGCATGCACATGCATCTTTTGGTAGACGTGGACGCAGTTTTCTGCAAAACCACACGATATGCATGCAAATGGTGCTTTTGACAGAACGCGCACGTGGATTTATACCAAACGACGTGAAAAGCATGCTGATGCTGCTCGGTTTAGCACCCGCACATGGAATTGTGCCAAAATGCGTTTTGAGTATGCACATGCATCTTTTGGTAGACGCGGACGCAGTTTTCTTCAAAACCACACGATATGCATGCAAACGGTGCTTATGGCAGAACGCGCACGTGGATTTCTACAAACGACGTGAAAAGCATGCAGATGCTGCTCTTTTTAGCACCCGCACATGGCTGTGTGCCAAAAGGCATTTTAAGCACGCACATGCATCTTTTGGTAGATGCGGATGCAGTTTTCTGCAAAACCACACGTTATGCATGCAAATGGTGCTTTTGGCAGAACGCCCACGTGGATTTCTACCAAACGACGTGAAAAGCATGCCGATGCTGCTCTTTTTACCACCCGCACATGGAGTTGTGCCAAAACGCGTTTTAAGCATGCACATGCATCTTTTGGTAGACGCGGATGCAGTTTTCTGCAAAAGCACGCGATATGCATGCAAATGGTGCTTTTGGCAGAACGCGCACGTGGATTTCTACCAAACGACGTGAAAAGCATGCCGATGCTGCTCTTTTTAGCACCCGCACATGGATTTGTGCCAAAACGCGTTTTAAGCATGCACATGCATCTTTTGGTAGACGCGGACGCAGTTTTCTGCAAAACCACACGATATGCATGCAAATGGTGCTTTTGGCAGAACGCGCAAGTGGATTTCTACCAAACGACGTGAAAAGCATGCCGATGCTGCTCTTTTTAGCAGCCGCACATGGATTTGTGCAAAAACGCGTTTTAAGCATGCACATGCATCTTTTGGTAGACGCGGATGCAGTTTTCTGCAAAACCACACGATATGCATGCAAATGGTGCTTCTGGTAGAACGCGCACGTGGATTTATACCAAACGACGTGAAAAGCATGCTGATGCTGCTCGGTTTAGCACCCGCACATGGAATTGTGCCAAAATGCGTTTTGAGTATGCACATGCATCTTTTGGTAGACGCGGACGCAGTTTTCTTCAAAACCACACGATATGCATGCAAACGGTGCTTATGGCAGAACGCGCACGTGGATTTCTACAAACGACGTGAAAAGCATGCCGATGCTGCTCTTTTTAGCACCCGCACATGGCTGTGTGCCAAAAGGCGTTTTAAGCACGCACATGCATCTTTTGGTAGACGCGGATGCAGTTTTCTGCAAAACCACACGATATGCATGCAAATGGTGCTTTTGGCAGAATGCGCACGTGGATTTCTACCAAACGACGTGAAAAGCATGCCGATGCTGCTCTTTTTAGCACCCGGGCATGGAATTGTGCCAAAACGCGTTTTAAGCATGCACATGCATCTTTTGGTAGACGCGGACGCAGTTTTGTGCAAAACCACACGATATGCATGCAAATGGTGCTTTTGGCCGAACGCGCACGTTGATTTCTACCAAGCGACGTGAAAAGCATGCCGATGCTGCTCTTTTTAGCACCCGCACATGGATTTGTGCCAAAACCCGTTTTAAGCATGCACATGCATCTTTTAATAGACGCGGACGCAGTTTTCTGCAAAACGACGCGATATGCATGCAAATGGTGCTTTTGGGAGAACGTGCACGTGGATTTCTAACAAGCGACGTGAAAAGCATGCCGATGCTGCTCTTTTTAGCACCCGCACATGGATTTGTGCCAAAACGCTTTGTAAGCAAGCACATGCATCTTTTGGTAGACGCGGACGCAGTTTTCTGCAAAATCATACGATATGCATGCAAATGTTTTTTTGGCAGAACGCGCACTTGGATTTCTACCAAGCGACGTGAAAAGCATGCCGATGCTGCTCTTTTTAGCACCCGCACATGGATTTGTGCGAAAACGCGTTTGAAGCATGCACATGCATCTTTTGGTAGACGCGGACGCAGTTTTCTGCAAAACCACACGATATGCATGCAAATGGTGCTTTTGGCCGAACGCGCACGTTGATTTCTACCAAGCGACGTGAAAAGCATGCCGATGCTGCTCTTTTTAGCACCCGCACATGGATTTGTGCCAAAACGCGTTTTAAGCATGCACATGCATCTTTTAATAGACGCGGACGCAGTTTTCTGCAAAACGACGTGATATGCATGCAAATGGTGCTTTTGGGAGAACGTGCAGGTGGATTTCTAACAAGCGACGTGAAAAGCATGCCGATGCTGCTCTTTTTAGCACCCGCACATGGATTTGTGCCAAAACGCGTTTTAAGCATGCACATGCATCTTTTGGTAGACGCGGATGCAGTTTCCTGCAAAACCACGCGATATGCATGCAAATGGTGCTTTTGGCAGAACGCGCACGTGGATTTCTATCAACGACGTGAAAAGCATGCCGATGCTGCTCTTTTTAGCACCCGCACATGGATTTGTGCCAACACGCGTTTTAAGCATGCACATGCATCTTTTGGTAGACGCGGACGCAGTTTTCTGCAAAACCACACGTTATGCATGCAAATGGTGCTTTTGGCAGAACGCCCACGTGGATTTCTACCAAACGACGTGAAAAGCATGCCGATGCTGCTCTTTTTACCACCCGCACATGGATTTGTGCCAAAACGCGTTTTAAGCATGCACATGCATCTTTTGGTAGACGCGGATGCAGTTTTCTGCAAAAGCACGCGATATGCATGCAAATGGTGCTTTTGGCAGAACGCGCACGTGGATTTCTACCAAACGACGTGAAAAGCATGCCGATGCTGCTCTTTTTAGCACCCGCACATGGATTTGTGCCAAAACGCGTTTTAAGCATGCACATGCATCTTTTGGTAGACGCGGACGCAGTTTTCTGCAAAACCACACGATATGCATGCAAATGGTGCTTTTGGCAGAACGCGCAAGTGGATTTCTACCAAACGACGTGAAAAGCATGCCGATGCTGCTCTTTTTAGCAGCCGCACATGGATTTGTGCAAAAACGCGTTTTAAGCATGCACATGCATCTTTTGGTAGACGCGGATGCAGTTTTCTGCAAAACCACACGATATGCATGCAAATGGTGCTTCTGGTAGAACGCGCACGTGGATTTATACCAAACGACGTGAAAAGCATGCTGATGCTGCTCGGTTTAGCACCCGCACATGGAATTGTGCCAAAATGCGTTTTGAGTATGCACATGCATCTTTTGGTAGACGCGGACGCAGTTTTCTTCAAAACCACACGATATGCATGCAAACGGTGCTTATGGCAGAACGCGCACGTGGATTTCTACAAACGACGTGAAAAGCATGCCGATGCTGCTCTTTTTAGCACCCGCACATGGCTGTGTGCCAAAAGGCGTTTTAAGCATGCACATGCATCTTTTGGTAGACGCGGATGCAGTTTTCTGCAAAACCACACGATATGCATGCAAATGGTGCTTTTGGCAGAATGCGCACGTGGATTTCTACCAAACGACGTGAAAAGCATGCCGATGCTGCTCTTTTTAGCACCCGGGCATGGAATTGTGCCAAAACGCGTTTTAAGCATGCACATGCATCTTTTGGTAGACGCGGACGCAGTTTTGTGCAAAACCACACGATATGCATGCAAATGGTGCTTTTGGCCGAACGCCACATTGATTTCTACCAAGCGACGTGAAAAGCATGCCGATGCTGCTCTTTTTAGCACCCGCACATGGATTTGTGCCAAAACCCGTTTTAAGCATGCACATGCATCTTTTAATAGACGCGGACGCAGTTTTCTGCAAAACGACGCGATATGCATGCAAATGGTGCTTTTGGGAGAACGTGCACGTGGATTTCTAACAAGCGACGTGAAAAGCATGCCGATGCTGCTCTTTTTAGCACCCGCACATGGATTTGTGCCAAAACGCTTTGTAAGCAAGCACATGCATCTTTTGGTAGACGCGGACGCAGTTTTCTGCAAAATCATACGATATGCATGCAAATGTTTTTTTGGCAGAACGCGCACTTGGATTTCTACCAAGCGACGTGAAAAGCATGCCGATGCTGCTCTTTTTAGCACCCGCACATGGATTTGTGCGAAAACGCGTTTTAAGCATGCACATGCATCTTTTGGTAGACGCGGACGCAGTTTTCTGCAAAACCACACGATATGCATGCAAATGGTGCTTTTGGCCGAACGCGCACGTTGATTTCTACCAAGCGACGTGAAAAGCATGTCGATGCTGCTCTTTTTAGCACCCGCACATGGATTTGTGCCAAAACGCGTTTTAAGCATGCACATGCATCTTTTAATAGACGCGGACGCAGTTTTCTGCAAAACGACGTGATATGCATGCAAATGGTGCTTTTGGGAGAACGTGCAGGTGGATTTCTAACAAGCGACGTGAAAAGCATGCCGATGCTGCTCTTTTTAGCACCCGCACATGGATTTGTGCCAAAACGCGTTTTAAGCATGCACATGCATCTTTTGGTAGACGCGGATGCAGTTTCCTGCAAAACCACGCGATATGCATGCAAATGGTGCTTTTGGCAGAACGCGCACGTGGATTTCTATCAACGACGTGAAAAGCATGCCGATGCTGCTCTTTTTAGCACCCGCACATGGATTTGTGCCAACACGCGTTTTAAGCATGCACATGCATCTTTTGGTAGACGCGGACGCAGTTTTCTGCAAAACCACACGATATGCATGCAAATGGTGCTTTTGGCAGAACGCGCACGTGGATTTCTATCAATGACGTGAAAAGCATGCCATTGCTGCTCTTTTTAGCACCCGCACATGGATTTGTGCCAACACGCGTTTTAAGCATGCACATGCATCTTTTGGTAGACGTGGATGCAGTTTTCTGCAAAACCACACGATATGCATGCAAATGGTGCTTTTGGCAGAATGCGCACGTGGATTTCTACCAAGCGACGTGAAAAGCATGCCGATGCTGCTCTTTTTAGCACCCGCACATGGATTTGTGCCAAAACGCGTTTTAAGCATGCACATGCATCCTTTGGTAGACGCGGATGCAGTTTTCTGCAAAACCACACGATATGCATGCAAATGGTGCTTTTGACAGAACGCGCACGTGGATTTCTATCAACGACGTGAAAAGCATGCCGATGCTGCTCTTTTTAGCACCCGCACATGGATTTGTGCCAACACGCGTTTTAAGCATGCACATGCATCTTTTGGTAGACGCGGACGCAGTTTTCTGCAAAACCACACGATATGCATGCTAAGGGTGCTTTTGGCAGAACGCGCACGTGGATTTCTACCAAACGACGTGAAAAGCATGCCGATGCTGCTCTTTTTAGCACCCGCACATGGATTTGTGCCAAAACGCGTTTTAAGCATGCACATGCATCTTTTGGTAGACGCGGATGCAGTTTTCTGCAAAACCACACGATATGCATGGAAATGGTGCTTTTGGCATCATTTCCCAAGGGAACGGAAGCGTAGCAGGGGGCGGCAGAAAGTTCGGTGGGCTGATGAGATTAAGAAGTTTGCAGGGACGGCGTGGCCACAATTAGTACATGACCGGGGTTGTTGGAGAAATATGGGAGAGGCCTTTGCCCTGCAGTGGGCGTAACCAGGCTGATGATGGTGATGATGATGATGGTGCGTTTGGCAGAACGCGCACGTGGATTTCTACCAAACGACTTGAATAGCATGCCGATGCTGCTCTTTTTAGCACCCGCACATGGATTTGTGCCAAAACGCGTTTTAAGCATGCACATGCATCTTTTGGTAGACGCGGACGCAGTTTTCTTCAAAACCACACGATATGCATGCAAACGGTGCTTATGGCAGAACGCGCACGTGGATTTCTACAAACGACGTGAAAAGCATGCCGATGCTGCTCTTTTTAGCACCCGCACATGGCTGTGTGCCAAAAGGCGTTTTAAGCACGCACATGCATCTTTTGGTAGACGCGGATGCAGTTTTCTGCAAAACCACACGATATGCATGCAAATGGTGCTTTTGGCAGAATGCGCACGTGGATTTCTACCAAACGACGTGAAAAGCATGCCGATGCTGCTCTTTTTAGCACCCGGACATGGAATTGTGCCAAAACGCGTTTTAAGCATGCACATGCATCTTTTGGTAGACGCGGACGCAGTTTTCTGCAAAACCACACGATATGCATGCAAATGGTGCTTTTGGCCGAACGCGCACGTTGATTTCTACCAAGCGACGTGAAAAGCATGCCGATGCTGCTCTTTTTAGCACCCGCACATGGATTTGTGCCAAAACCCATTTTAAGCATGCACATGCATCTTTTAATAGACGCGGACGCAGTTTTCTGCAAAACGACGCGATATGCATGCAAATGGTGCTTTTGGGAGAACGTGCACGTGGATTTCTAACAAGCGACGTGAAAAGCATGCCGATGCTGCTCTTTTTAGCACCCGCACATGGATTTGTGCCAAAACGCTTTGTAAGCAAGCACATGCATCTTTTGGTAGACGCGGACGCAGTTTTCTGCAAAATCATACGATATGCATGCAAATGTTTTTTTTTGGCAGAACGCGCACTTGGATTTCTACCAAGCGACGTGAAAAGCATGCCGATGCTGCTCTTTTTAGCACCCGCACATGGATTTGTGCGAAAACGCGTTTTAAGCATGCACATGCATCTTTTGGTAGACGCGGATGCAGTTTCCTGCAAAACAACACGATATGCATGCAAATGGTGCTTTTGGCAGAACGCGCACGTGGATTTCTATCAACGACGTGAAAAGCATGCCGATGCTGCTCTTTTTAGCACCCGCACATGGATTTGTGCCAACACGCGTTTTAAGCATGCACATGCATCTTTTGGTAGACGCGGACGCAGTTTTCTGCAAAACCACACGATATGCATGCAAATGGCGCTTTTGGCAGAACGCGCACGTGGATTTCTATCAACGACGTGAAAAGCATGCCATTGCTGCTCTTTTTAGCACCCGCACATGGATTTGTTCCAACACGCGTTTTAAGCATGCACATGCATCCTTTGGTAGACGCGGATGCAGTTTTCTGCAAAACCACACGATATGCATGCAAATGGTGCTTTTGACAGAACGCGCACGTGGATTTCTATCAACGACGTGAAAAGCATGCCGATGCTGCTCTTTTTAGCACCCGCACATGGATTTGTGCCAACACGCGTTTTAAGCATGCACATGCATCTTTTGGTAGACGTGGACGCAGTTTTCTGCAAAACCACACGATATGCATGCAAATGGTGCTTTTGACAGAACGCGCACGTGGATTTCTACCAAACGACGTGAAAAGCATGCCGATGCTGCTCTTTTTAGCACCCGCACATGGATTTGTGCCAAAACGCGTTTTAAGCATGCACATGCATCTTTTGGTAGACGCGGACGCAGTTTTCTGCAAAACCACACGATATGCATGCAAATGGTGCTTTTGGCAGAACGCGCAAGTGGATTTCTACCAAACGACGTGAAAAGCATGCCGATGCTGCTCTTTTTAGCAGCCGCACATGGATTTGTGCTAAAACTCGTTTTAAGCATGCACATGCATCTTTGGTAGACGCGGCGCAGTTTTCTGCAAAACGACGCGATATGCATGCAAATGGTGCTTTTGGGAGAACGTGCTCGTGGATTTCTACCAAGCGACGTGAAAAGCATACCGATGCTTCTCTTTTTAGCACCCGCACATGGATTTGTGCCAAAACGCATTTGAAGCATGCACATGCATATTTTGGTAGACGCGGATGCAGTTTTCTGCAAAACCACACGATATGCATGCAAATGGTGCTTTTGGCAGAACGCGCACGTGGATTTCTACCAAGCGACGTGAAAAGCATGCCGATGCTGCTCTTTTTACCACCCGCACATGGATTTGTGCAAAACGCGTTTTAAGCATGCACATGCATCTTTTGTTAGACGCGGATGCAGTTTTCTGCAAAAGCACGCGATATGCATGCAAATGGTGCTTTTGGCAGAACGCGCACGTGGATTTCTACCAAACGACGTGAAAAGCATGCCGATGCTGCTCTTTTTAGCACCCGCACATGGATTTGTGCCAAAACGCGTTTTAAGCATGCACATGCATCTTTTGGTGGACGCGGGACGCAGTTTTCTGCAAAACCACACGATATGCATGCAAATGGTGCTTTTGGCAGAACGCGCGTGGATTTTCTACCAAGCGACGTGAAAAGCATGCCGATGCTGCTCTTTTTAGCACCCGCACATGGATTTGTGCCAAAACGCGTTTTAAGCATGCACATGCATCTTTTGGTAGACGTGGACGCAGTTTTCTGCAAAACCACATGATATACATGCAAATGGTGCTTTTGGCAGAACGCGCACGTGGATTTCTACCAAACGACGTGAAAAGCATGCCGATGCTGCTGTTTTTAGCACCCGCACATGGATTTGTGCCAAAACGCGTTTTGAGCATGCACATGCATCTTTTGTTAGACGCAGACGGAATTTTCTGCAAAACCACACGATATGCATGCAAATGGTGCTTTTGCAGAACGCGCACGTGGATTTCTACCAAACGACTTGAAAAGCATGCCGATGCTGCTCTTTTTAGCACCCGCACATGGATTTGTGCCAAAACGCGTTTTAAGCATGCACATGCATCTTTTGGTAGACGCGGACGCAGTTTTCTGCAAAACCACACGATATGCATGCAAATGGTGCTTTTGGCAGAACGCGCAAGTGGATTTCTACCAAACGACGTGAAAAGCATGCCGATGCTGCTCTTTTTAGCAGCCGCACATGGATTTGTGCAAAAACGCGTTTTAAGCATGCACATGCATCTTTTGGTAGACGCGGATGCAGTTTTCTGCAAAACCACACGATATGCATGCAAATGGTGCTTCTGGTAGAACGCGCACGTGGATTTATACCAAACGACGTGAAAAGCATGCTGATGCTGCTCGGTTTAGCACCCGCACATGGAATTGTGCCAAAATGCGTTTTGAGTATGCACATGCATCTTTTGGTAGACGCGGACGCAGTTTTCTTCAAAACCACACGATATGCATGCAAACGGTGCTTATGGCAGAACGCGCACGTGGATTTCTACAAACGACGTGAAAAGCATGCCGATGCTGCTCTTTTTAGCACCCGCACATGGCTGTGTGCCAAAAGGCGTTTTAAGCACGCACATGCATCTTTTGGTAGACGCGGATGCAGTTTTCTGCAAAACCACACGATATGCATGCAAATGGTGCTTTTGGCAGAATGCGCACGTGGATTTCTACCAAACGACGTGAAAAGCATGCCGATGCTGCTCTTTTTAGCACCCGGACATGGAATTGTGCCAAAACGCATTTTAAGCATGCACATGCATCTTTTGGTAGACGCGGACGCAGTTTTCTGCAAAACGACGCGATATGCATGCAAATGGTGCTTTTGGGAGAACGTGCACGTGGATTTCTAACAAGCGACGTGAAAAGCATGCCGATGCTGCTCTTTTTAGCACCCGCACATGGATTTGTGCCAAAACGCGTTTTAAGCATGCACATGCATCTTTTGGTAGACGCGGATGCAGTTTCCTGCAAAACCACACGATATGCATGCAAATGGTGCTTTTGGCAGAACGCGCACGTGGATTTCTATCAACGACGTGAAAAGCATGCCGATGCTGCTCTTTTTAGCACCCGCACATGGATTTGTGCCAACACGCGTTTTAAGCATGCACATGCATCTTTTGGTAGACGCGGACGCAGTTTTCTGCAAAACCACACGATATGCATGCAAATGGTGCTTTTGGCAGAACGCGCACGTGGATTTCTATCAACGACGTGAAAAGCATGCCATTGCTGCTCTTTTAAGCACCCGCACATGGATTTGTGCCAACACGCGTTTTAAGCATGCACATGCATCTTTTGGTAGACGTGGATGCAGTTTTCTGCAAAACCACACGATATGCATGCAAATGGTGCTTTTGGCAGAATGCGCACGTGGATTTCTACCAAGCGACGTGAAAAGCATGCCGATGCTGCTCTTTTTAGCACCCGCACATGGATTTGTGCCAAAACGCGTTTTAAGCATGCACATGCATCCTTTGGTAGACGCGGATGCAGTTTTCTGCAAAACCACACGATATGCATGCAAATGGTGCTTTTGGCAGAACGCGCACGTGGATTTCTACCACACGACGTGAAAAGCATGCCGATGCTGCTCTTTTTAGCACCCGCACATGGATTTGTGCCAAAACTCGTTTTAAGCATGCATATGCATCTTTGGTAGACGCGGCGCAGTTTTCTGCAAAACGACGCGATATGCATGCAAATGGTGCTTTTGGGAGAACGTGCTCGTGGATTTCTACCAAGCGACGTGAAAAGCATGCCGATGCTGCTCTTTTTAGCACCCGCACATGGATTTGTGCCAAAACGCATTTTAAGCATGCACATGCATCTTTTGATAGACGCGGATGCAGTTTTCTGCAAAACCACACGATATGCATGCAAATGTTGCTTTTGGCAGAACGCGCACGTGGATTTCTATCAGCGACGTCAAAAGCATGCCGATGCTGCTCTTTTTAGCACCCGCACATGGATTTGTGCCAAAACGCGTTTTAAGCATGCACTTGCATCTTTTGGTAGACGCGGATGCAGTTTTCTGCAAAACCACACGATATGCATGCAAATGGTGCTTTTGGCAGAACGTCCACGTGGATTTCTACCAAACGACGTGAAAAGCATGCCGATGCTGCTCTTTTTAGCACCCGCACATGGATTTGTGCCAAAACGCGTTTTAAGCATGCACATGCATCTTTTGGTAGACGCGGATGCAGTTTTCTGCAAAAGCACGCGATATGCATGCAAATGGTGCTTTTGGCAGAACGCGCACGTGGATTTCTACCAAACGACGTGAAAAGCATGCCGATGCTGCTCTTTTTAGCACCCGCACAGGTATTTGTGCCAAAACGCGTTTTAAGCATGCACATGCATCTTTTGGTAGACGCGGACGCAGTTTTCTGCAAAAGCACATGATATGCATGCAAATGGTGCTTTTGGCAGAACGCGCACGTGGATTTCTACCAAACGACGTGAAAACCATACCGATGGGGCTCTTTTTAGCACCCGCACATGGATTTGTGCCAAAACGCGTTTTAAGCATGCACATGCATCTTTTGGTAGACGTGGACGCAGTTTTCTGCAAAACCACACGATATGCATGCAAATGGTGCTATTGGCAGAACGCGCACGTGGATTTCTATCAACGACGTGAAAAGCATGCCGATGCTGCTCTTTTTCGCACCCGCACATGGATTTGTGCCAACACGCGTTTTAAGCATGCACATGCATCTTTTGGTAGACGCGGACGCAGTTTTCTGCAAAACCACACGATATGCATGCAAATGGTGCTTTTGGCAGAACGTCCACGTGGATTTCTACCAAACGACGTGAAAAGCATGCCGATGCTGCTCTTTTTAGCACCCGCACATGGATTTGTGCCAAAACGCGTTTTAAGCATGCACATGCATCTTTTCGTAGACGCGGATGCAGTTTTCTGCAAAAGCACGCGATATGCATGCAAATGGTGCTTTTGGCAGAACGCGCACGTGGATTTCTACCAAACGACGTGAAAAGCATGCCGATGCTGCTCTTTTTAGCACCCGCACAGGTATTTGTGCCAAAACGCGTTTTAAGCATGCACATGCATCTTTTGGCAGACGCGGACGCAGTTTTCTGCAAAAGCACATGATATGCATGCAAATGGTGCTTTTGGCAGAACGCGCACGTGGATTTCTACCAAACGACGTGAAAACCATACCGATGGGGCTCTTTTTAGCACCCGCACATGGATTTGTGCCAAAAGGCGTTTTAAGCATGCACATGCATCTTTTGGTAGACGTGGACGCAGTTTTCTGCAAAACCACACGATATTCATGCAAATGGTGCTTTTGACAGAACGCGCACGTGGATTTCTACCAAACGACGTGAAAAGCATGCCGATGCTGCTCTTTTTAGCACCCGCACATGGATTTGTGCCAAAACGCGTTTTAAGCATGCACATGCATCTTTTAATAGACGCGGACGCAGTTTTCTGCAAAACCACACGATATGCATGGAAATGGTGCTATTGGCAGAACGCGCACGTGAATTTCTATCAACGACGTGAAAAGCATGCCGATGCTGCTCTTTTTTGCACCCGCACATGGATTTGTGCCAACACGCGTTTTAAGCATGCACATGCATCTTTTGGTAGACGGGGACGCAGTTTTCTGCAAAACCACACGATATGCATGCAAATGGTGCTTTTGGCAGAACGCGCACGTGGATTTCTACCAAACGACGTGAAAAGCATGCCGATGCTGCTCTTTTGAGCACCCGCACATGGATTTGTGCCAAAACTCGTTTTAAGCATGCACATGCATCTTTTGGTAGACGCGGATGCAGTTTTCTGCAAAACCACACGATATGCATGCAAATGGTGCTTTTGGCAGAACACGCACGTGGATTTCTACCAAGCGACGTGAAAAGCATGCCGATGCTGCTCTTTTTACCACCCGCATATGGATTTGTGCCAAAACGCGTTTTAAGCATGCACATGCATCTTTTGGTAGACGCGGATGCAGTTTTCTGCAAAAGCAGGCGATATGCATGCAAATGGTGCTTTTGGCAGAACGCGCACGTGGATTTCTACCAAACGACGTGAAAAGCATGCCGATGCTGCTCTTTTTAGCACCCGCACAGGTATTTGTGCCAAAACGCGTTTTAAGCATGCACATGCATCTTTTGGAAGACGCGGACGCAGTTTTCTGCAAAACCACACGACATGCATGCTAAAGGTGCTTTTGGCAGAACGCGCACGTGGATTTCTACCAAACGACGTGAAAAGCATGCCGATGCTGCTCTTTTTAGCACCCGCACATGGATTTGTGCCAAAACGCGTTTTAAGCATGCACATGCATCTTTGGTAGACGCGGCGCAGTTTTCTGCAAAACGACGCGATATGCATGCAAATGGTGCTTTTGGGAGAACGTGCTCGTGGATTTCTACCATGCGACGTGAAAAGCATGCCGATGCTGCTCTTTTAGCACCCGCACATAGATTTGTGCCAAAACGCATTTTAAGCATGCACATGCATCTTTTGGTAGACGCGGATGCAGTTTTCTGCAAAACCACACGATATGCATGCAAATGGTGCTTTTGGCAGAACGCGCACGTGGATTTCTACCAAGCGACGTGAAAAGCATGCCGATGCTGCTCTTTTTACCACCCGCACATGGATTTGTGCCAAAACGCGTTTTAAGCATGCACATGCATCTTTTGGTAGACGCGGATGCAGTTTTCTGCAAAACCACACGATATGCATGCAAATGGTGCTTTTGGCAGAACGCGCACGTGGATTTCTATCAGCGACGTGAAAGGCATGCCGATGCTCCTCTTTTTAGCACCCGCACATGGATTTGTGCCCAAACGCGTTTTAAGCATGCACTTGCATCTTTTGGTAGACGCGGATGCAGTTTTCTGCAAAACCACACGATATGCATGCAAATGGTGCTTTTGGCAGAACGCGCACGTGGATTTCTACCACACGACGTGAAAAGCATGCCGATGCTGCTCTTTTTAGCACCCGCACATGGATTTGTGCCAAAACGCGTTTTAAGCATGCACATGCATCTTTTGGTAGACGC
>NW_027225797.1:0-61104 GCF_038994185.2 Dermacentor albipictus | reverse complement strand
AGTTTTCTGCAAAACCACACGACATGCATGCTAAAGGTGCTTTTGGCAGAACGCGCACCTGGATTTCTACCAAACGACGTGAAAAGCATGCCGATGCTGCTCTTTTTAGCACCCGCACATGGATTTGCGCCAAAACGCGTTTTAAGCATGCACATGCATCTTTTGGTAGACGAGGACGCAGTTTTCTGCAAAACCACACGATATGCATGCAAATGGTGCTTTTGGCAGAACGCGCACGTGGATTTCTACCAAACGACGTGAAAAGCATGCCGATGCTGCTCTTTTTAGCACCCGCACATGGATTTGTGCCAAAACGCGTTTTAAGCATGCACATGCATCTTTTGGTAGACGCGGATGCAGTTTTCTGCAAAACCACACGATATGCATGCAAATGGTGCTTTTGGCAGAACGCGCACGTGGATTTCTATCAGCGACGTGAAAAGCATGCCGATGCTGCTCTTTTTAGCACCCGCACATGGATTTGTGCCAAAACGCGTTTTAAGCATGCACTTGCATCTTTTAGTAGACGCGGATGCAGTTTTCTGCAAAAACCACACGATATGCATGCAAATGGTGCTTTTGACAGAACGCGCACGTGGATTTCTACCAAACGACGTGAAAAGCATGCCGATGCTGCTCTTTTTAGCACCCGCACAAGGATTTGTGCCAAAACGCGTTTTAAGCATGCACATGCATCTTTTAATAGACGCGGACGCAGTTTTCTGCAAAACCACACGATATGCATGCAAATGGTGCTTTTGGCAGAACGCGCACGTGGATTTCTATCAACGACGTGAAAAGCATGCCGATGCTGCTCTTTTTCGCACCCGCACATGGATTTGTGCCAACACGCGTTTTAAGCATGCACATGCATCTTTTGGTAGACGCGGATGCAGTTTTCTGCAAAACCACACGATGTGCATGCAAATGGTGCTTTTGGCAGAACACGCACGTGGATTTCTACCAAGCGACGTGAAAAGCATGCCGATGCTGCTCTTTTTAACACCCGCATATGGATTTGTGCCAAAAACGCGTTTTTAGCATGCACATGCATCTTTTGGTAGACGCGGATGCAGTTTTCTGCAAAAGCACGCGATATGCATGCAAATGGTGCTTTTGGCAGAACGCGCACGTGGATTCTACCAAACCACGTGAAAAGCATGCCGATGCTGCTCTTTTTAGCACCCGCACAGGTATTTGTGCCAAAACGCGTTTTAAGCATGCACGTGCATCTTTTGGTAGACGCGGATGCAGTTTTCTGCAAATCCACACGATATGCATGCAAATGGTGCTTTTGGCAGAACGCGCACGTGGATTTCTATCAGCGACGTGAAAAGCATGCCGATGCTGCTCTTTTTAGCACCCGCACATGGATTTGTGCCAAAACGCGTTTTAAGCATGCACATGCATCTTTTGGTAGACGCGGACGCAGTTTTCTGCAAAACCACATGATATGCATGCAAATGGTGCTTTTGGCAGAACGCGCACGTGGATTTCTACCAAACGACGTGAAAACCATACCGATGGGGCTCTTTTTAGCACCCGCACATGGATTTGTGCCAAAACGCGTTTTAAGCATGCACATGCATCTTTTGGTAGACGTGGACGCAGTTTTCTGCAAAACCACACGATATGCATGCAAATGGTGCTTTTGACAGAACGCGCACGTGGATTTCTACCAAACGACGTGAAAAGCATGCCGATGCTGCTCTTTTTAGCACCCGCACATGGATTTGTGCCAAAACGCGTTTTAAGCATGCACATGCATCTTTTGGTAGACGCGGACACAGTTTTCTGCAAAACCACACGATATGCATTCAAATGGTGCTTTTGGCAGAACGCGCACGTGGATTTCTACCAAACGACGTGAAAAGCATGCCGATGCTGCTCTTTTTAGCACCCGGACATGGATTTGTGCCAAAACGCGTTTTAAGCATGCACATGCATCTTTTAATAGACGCGGACGCAGTTTTCTGCAAAACGACGCGATATGCATGCAAATGGTGCTTTTGGGAGAACGTGCACGTGGATTTCTACCAAGCGACGTGAAAAGCATGCCGATGCTGCTCTTTTTAGCACCCGCACGTGGATTTGTGCCAAAACGCGTTTTAAGCATGCACGTGCATCTTTTGGTAGACGCGGATGCAGTTTTCTGCAAATCCACACGATATGCATGCAAATGGTGCTTTTGGCAGAACGCGCACGTGGATTTCTATCAACGACGTGAAAAGCATCCCGATGCTGCTCTTTTTTAGCACCCGCACATGGATTTGTGCCAACACGCGTTTTAAGCATGCACATGCATCTTTTAGTAGACGCGGACGCAGTTTTCTGCAAAACCACACGATATGCATGCAAATGGTGCTTTTGGCAGAACGCGCACGTGGATTTCTACCAAACGCCATGAAAAGCATGCCGATGCTGCTCTTTTTAGCACCCGCACACGGATTTGTGCCAAAACTCGTTTTAAGCATGCACATGCATCTTTGGTAGACGCGGCGCAGTTTTCTGCAAAACGACGCGATATGCATGCAAATGGTGCTTTTGGAGAACGTGCCTCGTGGATTTCTACCAAGCGACGTGAAAAGCATGCCGATGCTGCTCTTTTTAGCACCCGCACATGGATTTGTGCCAAAACGCGTTTTAAGCATGCACTTGCATCTTTTGGTAGACGCGGATGCAGTTTTCTGCAAAACCACACGTTATGCATGCAAATGGTGCTTTTGGCAGAACGCCCACGTGGATTTCTACCAAACGACGTGAAAAGCATGCCGATGCTGCTCTTTTTACCACCCGCACATGGATTTGTGCAAAACGCGTTTTAAGCATGCACATGCATCTTTTGGTAGACGCGGATGCAGTTTTCTGCAAAAGCACGCGATATGCATGCAAATGGTGCTTTTGGCAGAACGCGCACGTGGATTTCTACCAAACGACGTGAAAAGCATGCCGATGCTGCTCTTTTTAGCACCCACACAGGTATTTGTGCCAAAACGCGTTTTGAGCATGCACATGCATCTTTTGGTAGACGCGGACGCAGTTTTCTGCAAAACCACATGATATGCATGCAAATGGTGCTTTTGGCAGAACGCGCACGTGGATTTCTACCAAACGACGTGAAAACCATACCGATGGGGCTCTTTTTAGCACCCGCACATGGATTTGTGCCAAAACGCGTTTTAAGCATGCACATGCATCTTTTGGTAGACGTGGACGCAGTTTTCTGCAAAACCACACGATATGCATGCAAATGGTGCTTTTGACAGAACGCGCACGTGGATTTATACCAAACGACGTGAAAAGCATGCTGATGCTGCTCGGTTTAGCAGCCCGCACATGGAATTGTGCCAAAATGCGTTTTGAGTATGCACATGCATCTTTTGGTAGACGCGGACGCAGTTTTCTTCAAAACCACACGATATGCATGCAAACGGTGCTTATGGCAGAACGCGCACGTGGATTTCTACAAACGACGTGAAAAGCATGCCGATGCTGCTCTTTTTAGCACCCGCACATGGCTGTGTGCCAAAAGGCGTTTTAAGCACGCACATGCATCTTTTGGTAGACGCGGATGCAGTTTTCTGCAAAACCACACGATATGCATGCAAATGGTGCTTTTGGCAGAATGCGCACGTGGATTCTACCAAACGACGTGAAAAGCATGCCGATGCTGCTCTTTTTAGCACCCGGGCATGGAATTGTGCCAAAACGCGTTTTAAGCATGCACATGCATCTTTTGGTAGACGCGGACGCAGTTTTGTGCAAAACCACACGATATGCATGCAAATGGTGCTTTTGGCCGAACGCGCACGTTGATTTCTACCAAGCGACGTGAAAAGCATGCCGATGCTGCTCTTTTTAGCACCCGCACATGGATTTGTGCCAAAACCCGTTTTAAGCATGCACATGCATCTTTTAATAGACGCGGACGCAGTTTTCTGCAAAACGACGCGATATGCATGCAAATGGTGCTTTTGGGAGAACGTGCACGTGGATTTCTAACAAGCGACGTGAAAAGCATGCCGATGCTGCTCTTTTTAGCACCCGCACATGGATTTGTGCCAAAACGCTTTGTAAGCAAGCACATGCATCTTTTGGTAGACGCGGACGCAGTTTCTGCAAAATCATACGATATGCATGCAAATGTTTTTTTGGCAGAACGCGCACTTGGATTTCTACCAAGCGACGTGAAAAGCATGCCGATGCTGCTCTTTTTAGCACCCGCACATGGATTTGTGCGAAAACGCGTTTTAAGCATGCACATGCATCTTTTGGTAGACGCGGACGCAGTTTTCTGCAAAACCACACGATATGCATGCAAATGGTGCTTTGGCCGAACGCGCACGTTGATTTCTACCAAGCGACGTGAAAAGCATGCCGATGCTTCTCTTTTAGCACCCGCACATGGATTTGTGCAAAACGCGTTTTAAGCATGCACATGCATCTTTTAATAGACGCGGACGCAGTTTCTGCAAAACGACGTGATATGCATGCAAATGGTGCTTTTGGGAGAACGTGCAGGTGGATTTCTAACAAGCGACGTGAAAAGCATGCCGATGCTGCTCTTTTTAGCACCCGCACATGGATTTGTGCCAAAACGCGTTTTAAAGCATGCACATGCATCTTTTGGTCGACGCGGATGCAGTTTTCTGCAAAACCACACGATATGCATGCAAATGGTGCTTTTGACAGAACGCGCACGTGGATTTCTACCAAATGACGTGAAAAGCATGCCGATGCTGCTCTTTTTAGCACCCGCACATGGATTTGTGCCAAAACGCGTTTTAAGCATGCACTTGCATGTTTTGGTAGACGCGGCTGCAGTTTTCTGCAAAACCACACGATATGCATGCAAATGGTGCTTTTGGCAGAACGCCCACGTGGATTTCTACCAAACGACGTGAAAAGCATGCCGATGCTGCTCTTTTTAGCCCCCCGCACATGGATTTGTGCCAAAACGCGTTTTAAGCATGCACATGCATCTTTTGGTAGACGCGGATGCAGTTTTCTGCAAAAGCACGCGATATGCATGCAAATGGTGCTTTTGGCAGAACGCGCACGTGGATTTCTACCAAACGACGTGAAAAGTATGCCGATGCTGCTCTTTTTAGCACCCGCACAGGTATTTGTGCCAAAACGCGTTTTAAGCATGCACATGCATCTTTTGGTAGACGCGGACGCAGTTTTCTGCAAAACCACATGATATGCATGCAAATGGTGCTTTTGGCAGAACGCGCACGTGGATTTCTACCAAACGACGTGAAAACCATACCGATGGGGCTCTTTTTACCACCCGCACATGGATTTGTGCCAAAACGCGTTTTAAGCATGCACATGCATCTTTTGGTAGACGTGGACGCAGTTTTCTGCAAAACCACACGATATGCATGCAAATGGTGCTTTTGACAGAACGCGCACGTGGATTTCTACCAAATGACGTGAAAAGCATGCCGATGCTGCTCTTTTTAGCACCCGCACATGGATTTGTGCCAAAACGCGTTTTAAGCATGCACATGCATCTTTTGGTAGACGCGGACGCAGTTTTCTGCAAAACCACACGATATGCATTCAAATGGTGCTTTTGGCAGAACGCGCACGTGGATTTCTACCAAACGACGTGAAAAGCATGCCGATGCTGCTCTTTTTAGCACCCGGACATGGATTTGTGCCAAAACGCGTTTTAAGCATGCACATGCATCTTTTGGTAGACGCGGACGCAGTTTTCTGCAAAACGACGCGATATGCATGCAAATGGTGTTTTTGGGAGAACGTGCACGTGGATTTCTACCAAGCGACGTGAAAAGCATGCCGATGCTGCTCTTTTTAGCACCCGCACATGGATTTGTGCCAAAACGCGTTTTAAGCATGCACTTGCATCTTTTGGTAGAAGCGGATGCAGTTTTCTGCAAATCCACACGATATGCACGCAAATGGTGCTTTTGGCAGAACGCGCACGTGGATTTCTACCAAACGACGTGAAAAGCATGCCGATGCTGCTCTTTTTAGCACCCGCACAGGTATTTGTGCCAAAACGCGTTTTAAGCATGCACATGCATCTTTTGGTAGACGCGGACGCAGTTTTCTGCAAAAGCACATGATATGCATGCAAATGGTGCTTTTGGCAGAACGCGCACGTGGATTTCTACCAAACGACATGAAAACCATACCGATGGGGCTCTTTTTAGCACCCGCACATGGATTTGTGCCAAAACGCGTTTTAAGCATGCACATGCATCTTTTGGTAGACGTGGACGCAGTTTTCTGCAAAACCACACGATATGCATGCAAATGGTGCTTTTGACAGAACGCGCACGTGGATTTCTACCAAACGACGTGAAAAGCATGCCGATGCTGCTCTTTTTAGCACCCGCACAAGGATTTGTGCCAAAACGCGTTTTAAGCATGCACATGCATCTTTTAATAGACGCGGACGCAGTTTTCTGCAAAACCACACGATATGCATGCAAATGGTGCTTTTGGTAGAACGCGCACGTGGATTTCTATCAACGACGTGAAAAGCATGCCGATGCTGCTCTTTTTCGCACCCGCACATGGATTTGTGCCAACACGCGTTTTAAGCATGCACATGCATCTTTTGGTAGACGCGGATGCAGTTTTCTGCAAAACCACACGATATGCATGCAAATGGTGCTTTTGGCAGAACACGCACGTGGATTTCTACCAAGCGACGTGAAAAGCATGCCGATGCTGCTCTTTTTAACACCCGCATATGGATTTGTGCCAAAACGCGTTTTAAGCATGCACATGCATCTTTTGGTAGACGCGGATGCAGTTTTCTGCAAAAGCACGCGATATGCATGCAAATGGTGCTTTTGGCAGAACGCGCACGTGGATTTCTACCAAACCACGTGAAAAGCATGCCGATGCTGCTCTTTTTAGCACCCGCACAGGTATTTGTGCCAAAACGCGTTTTAAGCATGCACATGCATCTTTTGGTAGACGCGGACGCAGTTTTATGCAAAACCGCACGATATGCATGCAAATGGTGCTTTTGGCAGAACGCGCACGTGGATTTATACCAAACGACGTGAACAGCATGCCGATGCTGCTCTTTTTCGCACCCGCACATGGATTTGTGCCAAAACGCGTTTTAAACATGCACATGCATCTTTTGGAAGACGCGGACGCAGTTTTCTGCAAAACCACACGAAATGCATGCTAAAGGTGCTTTTGGCAGAACGCGCACCTGGATTTCTACCAAACGACGTGAAAAGCATGCCGATGCTGCTCTTTTTAGCACCCGCACATGGATTTGCGCCAAAACGCGTTTTAAGCATGCACATGCATCTTTTGGTAGACGAGGACGCAGTTTTCTGCAAAACCACACGATATGCATGCAAATGGTGCTTTTGGCAGAACGCGCACGTGGATTTCTACCAAACGACGTGAAAAGCATGCCGATGCTGCTCTTTTTAGCACCCGCACATGGATTTGTGCCAAAACGCGTTTTAAGCATGCACATGCATCTTTTGGTAGACGCGGATGCAGTTTTCTGCAAAACCACACGATATGCATGCAAATGGTGCTTTTGGCAGAACGCGCACGTGGATTTCTATCAGCGACGTGAAAAGCATGCCGATGCTGCTCTTTTTAGCACCCGCACATGGATTTGTGCCAAAACGCGTTTTAAGCATGCACTTGCATCTTTTAGTAGACGCGGATGCAGTTTTCTGCAAAACCACACGATATGCATGCAAATGGTGCTTTTGACAGAACGCGCACGTGGATTTCTACCAAACGACGTGAAAAGCATGCCGATGCTGCTCTTTTTAGCACCCGCACAAGGATTTGTGCCAAAACGCGTTTTAAGCATGCACATGCATCTTTTAATAGACGCGGACGCAGTTTTCTGCAAAACCACACGATATGCATGCAAATGGTGCTTTTGGCAGAACGCGCACGTGGATTTCTATCAACGACGTGAAAAGCATGCCGATGCTGCTCTTTTTCGCACCCGCACATGGATTTGTGCCAACACGCGTTTTAAGCATGCACATGCATCTTTTGGTAGACGCGGATGCAGTTTTCTGCAAAACCACACGATGTGCATGCAAATGGTGCTTTTGGCAGAACACGCACGTGGATTTCTACCAAGCGACGTGAAAAGCATGCCGATGCTGCTCTTTTTAACACCCGCATATGGATTTGTGCCAAAACGCGTTTTTAGCATGCACATGCATCTTTTGGTAGACGCGGATGCAGTTTTCTGCAAAAGCACGCGATATGCATGCAAATGGTGCTTTTGGCAGAACGCGCACGTGGATTTCTACCAAACCACGTGAAAAGCATGCCGATGCTGCTCTTTTTAGCACCCGCACAGGTATTTGTGCCAAAACGCGTTTTAAGCATGCACGTGCATCTTTTGGTAGACGCGGATGCAGTTTTCTGCAAATCCACACGATATGCATGCAAATGGTGCTTTTGGCAGAACGCGCACGTGGATTTCTATCAGCGACGTGAAAAGCATGCCGATGCTGCTCTTTTTAGCACCCGCACATGGATTTGTGCCAAAACGCGTTTTAAGCATGCACATGCATCTTTTGGTAGACGCGGACGCAGTTTTCTGCAAAACCACATGATATGCATGCAAATGGTGCTTTTGGCAGAACGCGCACGTGGATTTCTACCAAACGACGTGAAAACCATACCGATGGGGCTCTTTTTAGCACCCGCACATGGATTTGTGCCAAAACGCGTTTTAAGCATGCACATGCATCTTTTGGTAGACGTGGACGCAGTTTTCTGCAAAACCACACGATATGCATGCAAATGGTGCTTTTGACAGAACGCGCACGTGGATTTCTACCAAACGACGTGAAAAGCATGCCGATGCTGCTCTTTTTAGCACCCGCACATGGATTTGTGCCAAAACGCGTTTTAAGCATGCACATGCATCTTTTGGTAGACGCGGACACAGTTTTCTGCAAAACCACACGATATGCATTCAAATGGTGCTTTTGGCAGAACGCGCACGTGGATTTCTACCAAACGACGTGAAAAGCATGCCGATGCTGCTCTTTTTAGCACCCGGACATGGATTTGTGCCAAAACGCGTTTTAAGCATGCACATGCATCTTTTAATAGACGCGGACGCAGTTTTCTGCAAAACGACGCGATATGCATGCAAATGGTGCTTTTGGGAGAACGTGCACGTGGATTTCTACCAAGCGACGTGAAAAGCATGCCGATGCTGCTCTTTTTAGCACCCGCACGTGGATTTGTGCCAAAACGCGTTTTAAGCATGCACGTGCATCTTTTGGTAGACGCGGATGCAGTTTTCTGCAAATCCACACGATATGCATGCAAATGGTGCTTTTGGCAGAACGCGCACGTGGATTTCTATCAACGACGTGAAAAGCATCCCGATGCTGCTCTTTTTTAGCACCCGCACATGGATTTGTGCCAACACGCGTTTTAAGCATGCACATGCATCTTTTAGTAGACGCGGACGCAGTTTTCTGCAAAACCACACGATATGCATGCAAATGGTGCTTTTGGCAGAACGCGCACGTGGATTTCTACCAAACGCCATGAAAAGCATGCCGATGCTGCTCTTTTTAGCACCCGCACACGGATTTGTGCCAAAACTCGTTTTAAGCATGCACATGCATCTTTGGTAGACGCGGCGCAGTTTTCTGCAAAACGACGCGATATGCATGCAAATGGTGCTTTTGGGAGAACGTGCTCGTGGATTTCTACCAAGCGACGTGAAAAGCATGCCGATGCTGCTCTTTTTAGCACCCGCACATGGATTTGTGCCAAAACGCGTTTTAAGCATGCACTTGCATCTTTTGGTAGACGCGGATGCAGTTTTCTGCAAAACCACACGTTATGCATGCAAATGGTGCTTTTGGCAGAACGCCCACGTGGATTTCTACCAAACGACGTGAAAAGCATGCCGATGCTGCTCTTTTTACCACCCGCACATGGATTTGTGCCAAAACGCGTTTTAAGCATGCACATGCATCTTTTGGTAGACGCGGATGCAGTTTTCTGCAAAAGCACGCGATATGCATGCAAATGGTGCTTTTGGCAGAACGCGCACGTGGATTTCTACCAAACGACGTGAAAAGCATGCCGATGCTGCTCTTTTTAGCACCCACACAGGTATTTGTGCCAAAACGCGTTTTGAGCATGCACATGCATCTTTTGGTAGACGCGGACGCAGTTTTCTGCAAAACCACATGATATGCATGCAAATGGTGCTTTTGGCAGAACGCGCACGTGGATTTCTACCAAACGACGTGAAAACCATACCGATGGGGCTCTTTTTAGCACCCGCACATGGATTTGTGCCAAAACGCGTTTTAAGCATGCACATGCATCTTTTGGTAGACGTGGACGCAGTTTTCTGCAAAACCACACGATATGCATGCAAATGGTGCTTTTGACAGAACGCGCACGTGGATTTATACCAAACGACGTGAAAAGCATGCTGATGCTGCTCGGTTTAGCACCCGCACATGGAATTGTGCCAAAATGCGTTTTGAGTATGCACATGCATCTTTTGGTAGACGCGGACGCAGTTTTCTTCAAAACCACACGATATGCATGCAAACGGTGCTTATGGCAGAACGCGCACGTGGATTTCTACAAACGACGTGAAAAGCATGCCGATGCTGCTCTTTTTAGCACCCGCACATGGCTGTGTGCCAAAAGGCGTTTTAAGCACGCACATGCATCTTTTGGTAGACGCGGATGCAGTTTTCTGCAAAACCACACGATATGCATGCAAATGGTGCTTTTGGCAGAATGCGCACGTGGATTTCTACCAAACGACGTGAAAAGCATGCCGATGCTGCTCTTTTTAGCACCCGGGCATGGAATTGTGCCAAAACGCGTTTTAAGCATGCACATGCATCTTTTGGTAGACGCGGACGCAGTTTTGTGCAAAACCACACGATATGCATGCAAATGGTGCTTTTGGCCGAACGCGCACGTTGATTTCTACCAAGCGACGTGAAAAGCATGCCGATGCTGCTCTTTTTAGCACCCGCACATGGATTTGTGCCAAAACCCGTTTTAAGCATGCACATGCATCTTTTAATAGACGCGGACGCAGTTTTCTGCAAAACGACGCGATATGCATGCAAATGGTGCTTTTGGGAGAACGTGCACGTGGATTTCTAACAAGCGACGTGAAAAGCATGCCGATGCTGCTCTTTTTAGCACCCGCACATGGATTTGTGCCAAAACGCTTTGTAAGCAAGCACATGCATCTTTTGGTAGACGCGGACGCAGTTTTCTGCAAAATCATACGATATGCATGCAAATGTTTTTTTGGCAGAACGCGCACTTGGATTTCTACCAAGCGACGTGAAAAGCATGCCGATGCTGCTCTTTTTAGCACCCGCACATGGATTTGTGCGAAAACGCGTTTTAAGCATGCACATGCATCTTTTGGTAGACGCGGACGCAGTTTTCTGCAAAACCACACGATATGCATGCAAATGGTGCTTTTGGCCGAACGCGCACGTTGATTTCTACCAAGCGACGTGAAAAGCATGCCGATGCTTCTCTTTTTAGCACCCGCACATGGATTTGTGCCAAAACGCGTTTTAAGCATGCACATGCATCTTTTAATAGACGCGGACGCAGTTTTCTGCAAAACGACGTGATATGCATGCAAATGGTGCTTTTGGGAGAACGTGCAGGTGGATTTCTAACAAGCGACGTGAAAAGCATGCCGATGCTGCTCTTTTTAGCACCCGCACATGGATTTGTGCCAAAACGCGTTTTAAGCATGCACATGCATCTTTTGGTCGACGCGGATGCAGTTTTCTGCAAAACCACACGATATGCATGCAAATGGTGCTTTTGGCAGAACGCGCACGTGGATTTCTATCAACGACGTGAAAAGCATGCCGATGCTGCTCTTTTTAGCACCCGCACATGGATTTGTGCCAACACGCGTTTTAAGCATGCACATGCATCTTTTGGTAGACGCGGACGCAGTTTTCTGCAAAACCACACGATATGCATGCAAATGGTGCTTTTGGCAGAACGCGCACGTGGATTTCTATCAACGACGTGAAAAGCATGCCATTGCTGCTCTTTTTAGCACCCGCACATGGATTTGTGCCAACACGCGTTTTAAGCATGCACATGCATCTTTTGGTAGACGTGGATGCAGTTTTCTGCAAAACCACACGATATGCATGCAAATGGTGCTTTTGGCAGAATGCGCACGTGGATTTCTACCAAGCGACGTGAAAAGCATGCTGATGCTGCTCTTTTTAGCACCCGCACAAGGATTTGTGCCAAAACGCGTTTTAAGCATGCACATGCATCCTTTGGTAGACGCGGATGCAGTTTTCTGCAAAACCACACGATATGCATGCAAATGGTGCTTTTGACAGAACGCGCACGTGGATTTCTATCAACGACGTGAAAAGCATGCCGATGCTGCTCTTTTTAGCACCCGCACATGGATTTGTGCCAACACGCGTTTTAAGCATGCACATGCATCTTTTGGTAGACGCGGACGCAGTTTTCTGCAAAACCACACGATATGCATGCTAAGGGTGCTTTTGGCAGAACGCGCACGTGGATTTCTACCAAACGACGTGAAAAGCATGCCGATGCTGCTCTTTTTAGCACCCGCACATGGATTTGTGCCAAAACGCGTTTTAAGCATGCACATGCATCTTTTGGTAGACGCGGATGCAGTTTTCTGCAAAACCACACGATATGCATGGAAATGGTGCTTTTGGCATCATTTCCCAAGGGAACGGAAGCGTAGCAGGGGGCGGCAGAAAGTTCGGTGGGCTGATGAGATTAAGAAGTTTGCAGGGACGGCGTGGCCACAATTAGTACATGACCGGGGTTGTTGGAGAAATATGGGAGAGGCCTTTGCCCTGCAGTGGGCGTAACCAGGCTGATGATGGTGATGATGATGATGGTGCGTTTGGCAGAACGCGCACGTGGATTTCTACCAAACGACTTGAATAGCATGCCGATGCTGCTCTTTTTAGCACCCGCACATGGATTTGTGCCAAAACGCGTTTTAAGCATGCACATGCATCTTTTGGTAGACGCGGACGCAGTTTTCTTCAAAACCACACGATATGCATGCAAACGGTGCTTATGGCAGAACGCGCACGTGGATTTCTACAAACGACGTGAAAAGCATGCCGATGCTGCTCTTTTTAGCACCCGCACATGGCTGTGTGCCAAAAGGCGTTTTAAGCACGCACATGCATCTTTTGGTAGACGCGGATGCAGTTTTCTGCAAAACCACACGATATGCATGCAAATGGTGCTTTTGGCAGAATGCGCACGTGGATTTCTACCAAACGACGTGAAAAGCATGCCGATGCTGCTCTTTTTAGCACCCGGACATGGAATTGTGCCAAAACGCGTTTTAAGCATGCACATGCAACTTTTGGTAGACGCGGACGCAGTTTTCTGCAAAACCACACGATATGCATGCAAATGGTGCTTTTGGCCGAACGCGCACGTTGATTTCTACCAAGCGACGTGAAAAGCATGCCGATGCTGCTCTTTTTAGCACCCGCACATGGATTTGTGCCAAAACCCATTTTAAGCATGCACATGCATCTTTTAATAGACGCGGACGCAGTTTTCTGCAAAACGACGCGATATGCATGCAAATGGTGCTTTTGGGAGAACGTGCACGTGGATTTCTAACAAGCGACGTGAAAAGCATGCCGATGCTGCTCTTTTTAGCACCCGCACATGGATTTGTGCCAAAACGCTTTGTAAGCAAGCACATGCATCTTTTCGTAGACGCGGACGCAGTTTTCTGCAAAATCATACGATATGCATGCAAATGTTTTTTTTGGCAGAACGCGCTCTTGGATTTCTACCAAGCGACGTGAAAAGCATGCCGATGCTGCTCTTTTTAGCACCCGCACATGGATTTGTGCGAAAACGCGTTTTAAGCATGCACATGCATCTTTTGGTAGACGCGGATGCAGTTTCCTGCAAAACAACACGATATGCATGCAAATGGTGCTTTTGGCAGAACGCGCACGTGGATTTCTATCAACGACGTGAAAAGCATGCCGATGCTGCTCTTTTTAGCACCCGCACATGGATTTGTGCCAACACGCGTTTTAAGCATGCACATGCATCTTTTGGTAGACGCGGACGCAGTTTTCTGCAAAACCACACGATATGCATGCAAATGGCGCTTTTGGCAGAACGCGCACGTGGATTTCTATCAACGACGTGAAAAGCATGCCATTGCTGCTCTTTTTAGCACCCGCACATGGATTTGTTCCAACACGCGTTTTAAGCATGCACATGCATCCTTTGGTAGACGCGGATGCAGTTTTCTGCAAAACCACACGATATGCATGCAAATGGTGCTTTTGACAGAACGCGCACGTGGATTTCTATCAACGACGTGAAAAGCATGCCGATGCTGCTCTTTTTAGCACCCGCACATGGATTTGTGCCAACACGCGTTTTAAGCATGCACATGCATCTTTTGGTAGACGTGGACGCAGTTTTCTGCAAAACCACACGATATGCATGCAAATGGTGCTTTTGACAGAACGCGCACGTGGATTTCTACCAAACGACGTGAAAAGCATGCCGATGCTGCTCTTTTTAGCACCCGCACATGGATATGTGCCAAAACGCGTTTTAAGCATGCACATGCATCTTTTGGTAGACGCGGACGCAGTTTTCTGCAAAACCACACGATATGCATGCAAATGGTGCTTTTGGCAGAACGCGCAAGTGGATTTCTACCAAACGACGTGAAAAGCATGCCGATGCTGCTCTTTTTAGCACCCGCACATGGCTGTGTGCCAAAAGGCGTTTTTAGCACGCACATGCATCTTTTGGTAGACGCGGATGCAGTTTTCTGCAAAACCACACGATATGCATGCAAATGGTGCTTTTGGCAGAATGCGCACGTGGATTTCTACCAAACGACGTGAAAAGCATGCCGATGCTGCTCTTTTTAGCACCCGGACATGGAATTGTGCCAAAACGCATTTTAAGCATGCACATGCATCTTTTGGTAGACGCGGACGCAGTTTTCTGCAAAACCACACGATATGCATGCAAATGGTGCTTTTGGCCGAACGCGCACGTTGATTTCTACCAAGCGACGTGAAAAGCATGCCGATGCTGCTCTTTTTAGCACCCGCACATGGATTTGTGCCAAAACGCGTTTTAAGCATGCACATGCATCTTTTAATAGACGCGGACGCAGTTTTCTGCAAAACGACGCGATATGCATGCAAATGGTGCTTTTGGGAGAACGTGCACGTGGATTTCTAACAAGCGACGTGAAAAGCATGCCGATGCTGCTCTTTTTAGCACCCGCACATGGATTTGTGCCAAAACGCGTTTTAAGCATGCACATGCATCTTTTGGTAGACGCGGATGCAGTTTCCTGCAAAACCACACGATATGCATGCAAATGGTGCTTTTGGCAGAACGCGCACGTGGATTTCTATCAACGACGTGAAAAGCATGCCGATGCTGCTCTTTTTAGCACCCGCACATGGATTTGTGCCAACACGCGTTTTAAGCATGCACATGCATCTTTTGGTAGACGCGGACGCAGTTTTCTGCAAAACCACACGATATGCATGCAAATGGTGCTTTTGGCAGAACGCGCACGTGGATTTCTATCAACGACGTGAAAAGCATGCCATTGCTGCTCTTTTTAGCACCCGCACATGGATTTGTGCCAACACGCGTTTTAAGCATGCACATGCATCTTTTGGTAGACGTGGATGCAGTTTTCTGCAAAACCACACGATATGCATGCAAATGGTGCTTTTGGCAGAATGCGCAAGTGGATTTCTACCAAGCGACGTGAAAAGCATGCCGATGCTGCTCTTTTTAGCACCCGCAGATGGATTTGTGCCAAAACGCGTTTTAAGCATGCACATGCATCCTTTGGTAGACGCGGATGCAGTTTTCTGCAAAACCACACGATATGCATGCAAATGGTGCTTTTGACAGAACGCGCACGTGGATTTCTATCAACGACGTGAAAAGCATGCCGATGCTGCTCTTTTTAGTACCCGCACATGGATTTGTGCCAACACGCGTTTTAAGCATGCACATGCATCTTTTGGTAGACGCGGACGCAGTTTTCTGCAAAACCACACGATATGCATGCTAAGGGTGCTTTTGGCAGAACGCGCACGTGGATTTCTACCAAACGACGTGAAAAGCATGCCGATGCTGCTCTTTTTAGCACCCGCACATGGATTTGTGCTAAAACGCGTTTTAAGCATGCACATGCATCTTTGGTAGACGCGGCGCAGTTTTCTGCAAAACCACACGATATGCATGCAAATGGTGCTTTTGGCAGATCGCGCACATGGCTTTCAACCAAACGAGGTGAAAAACATGCCGATGCTGCTCCTTTTAGCACCCGCACATGGATTTGTGCCAAAACGCGTTTTAAGCATGCACATGCATCTTTTGGTAGACGCGGACGCAGTTTTCTGCAAAACCACACGACATGCATGCTAAGGGTGCTTTTGGCAGAACGTGCTCGTGGATTTCTACCAAGCGACGTGAAAAGCATGCCGATGCTTCTCTTTTTAGCACCCGCACATGGATTTGTCGCAAAAGGCATTTTAAGCATGCACATGCATCTTTTGGTAGACGCGGATGCAGTTTTCTGCAAAACCACACGATATGCATGCAAATGGTGCTTTTGGCAGAACGCGCACGTGGATTTCTACCAAGCGACGTGAAAAGCATGCCGATGCTGCTCTTTTTACCACCCGCACATGGATTTGTGCGAAAACGCGTTTTAAGCATGCACATGCATCTTTTGGTAGACGCGGATGCAGTTTTCTGCAAAACCACGCGATATGCATGCCAATGGTGCTTTTGGAAGAACGCGCATGTGGATTTCTGCCAAACGACGTGAAAAGCATGCCGATGCTGCTATTTTTAGCACCCGCACAGGTATTTGTGCCAAAACGCGTTTTAAGCATGCACATGCATCTTTTGGTAGACGCGGACGCAGTTTTATGCAAAACCGCACGATATGCATGCAAATGGTGCTTTTGGCGGAACGCGCACGTGGATTTCTACCAAACGACGTGAACAGCATGCCGATGCTGCTCTTTTTCGCACCCGCACATGGATTTGTGCCAAAACGCGTTTTAAACATGCACATGCATCTTTTGGAAGACGCGGACGCAGTTTTCTGCAAAACCACACATGCATGCTAAGGGTGCTTTTGGCAGAACGCGTACGTGGATTTCTACCAAACGACGTGAAAAGCATGCCGATGCTGCTCTTTTTAGCACCCGCACATGGATTTGTGCCAAAACGCGTTTTAAGCATGCACATGCATCTTTTGATAGACGCGGACGCAGTTTTCTGCAAAACCACACGATATGCATGCAAATGGTGCTTTTGGCAGAACGCGCACGTCGATTTCTACCAAACGACGTGAAAAGCATGCCGATGCTGCTCTTTTTAGCACCCGCACATGGATTTGTGCCAAAACGCGTTTTAAGCATGCACATGCATCTTTTGGTAGACGCAGACGCAGTTTTCTGCAAAACCACACGATATGCATGCAAACGGTGCTTATGACAGAACCCGCACGTGGATTTCTACAAACGACGTGAAAAGCATGCCGATGCTGCTCTTTTTAGCACCCTCACATGGCTGTGTGCCAAAACGCGTTTTAAGCATGCACATGCATCTTTTGGTAGACGCGGACGCAGTTTTCTGCAAAACCACACGATATGCATGCAAATGGTGCTTTTGGCAGAATGCGCACGTGGATTTCTACCAAACGACGTGAAAAGCATGCCGATGCTGCTCTTTTTAGCACCCGGACATGCATTTGTGCCAAAACGCGTTTTAAGCATGCACATGCATCTTTTGGTAGACGCGGACGCAGTTTTCTGCAAAACCACACGATATGCATGCAAATGGTGCTTTTGGCAGAACGCGCACGTTGATTTCTACCAAGCGACGTGAAAAGCATGCCGATGCTGCTCTTTTTAGCACCCGCACATGGATTTGTGCCAAAACGCGTTTTAAGCATGCACATGCATATTTAATAGACGCGGACGCAGTTTTCTGCAAAACGACGCGATATGCATGCAAATGGTGCTTTTGGCAGAACGCGCACGTGGATTTCTACCAAACGACTTGAAAAGCATGCCGATGCTGCTCTTTTTAGCACCCGCACATGGATTTGTGCTAAAACTCGTTTTAAGCATGCACATGCATCTTTGGTAGACGCGGCGCAGTTTTCTGCAAAACGACGCGATATGCATGCAAATGGTGCTTTTGGGAGAACGTGCTCGTGGATTTCTACCAAGCGACGTGAAAAGCATACCGATGCTTCTCTTTTTAGCACCCGCACATGGATTTGTGCCAAAACGCATTTGAAGCATGCACATGCATCTTTTGGTAGACGCGGATGCAGTTTTCTGCAAAACCACACGATATGCATGCAAATGGTGCTTTTGGCAGAACGCGCACGTGGATTTCTACCAAGCGACGTGAAAAGCATGCCGATGCTGCTCTTTTTACCACCCGCACATGGATTTGTGCAAAACGCGTTTTAAGCATGCACATGCATCTTTTGTTAGACGCGGATGCAGTTTTCTGCAAAAGCACGCGATATGCATGCAAATGGTGCTTTTGGCAGAACGCGCACGTGGATTTCTACCAAACGACGTGAAAAGCATGCCGATGCTGCTCTTTTTAGCACCCGCACAGGTATTTGTGCCAAAACGCGTTTTAAGCATGCACATGCATCTTTTGGTGGACGCGGACGCAGTTTTCTGCAAAACCACACGATATGCATGCAAATGGTGCTTTTGGCAGAACGCGCACGTGGATTTCTACCAAGCGACGTGAAAAGCATGCCGATGCTGCTCTTTTTAGCACCCGCACATGGATTTGTGCCAAAACGCGTTTTAAGCATGCACATGCATCTTTTGGTAGACGCGGACGCAGTTTTCTGCAAAACCACATGATATACATGCAAATGGTGCTTTTGGCAGAACGCGCACGTGGATTTCTACCAAACGACGTGAAAAGCATGCCGATGCTGCTGTTTTTAGCACCCGCACATGGATTTGTGCCAAAACGCGTTTTGAGCATGCACATGCATCTTTTGTTAGACGCAGACGGAATTTTCTGCAAAACCACACGATATGCATGCAAATGGTGCTTTTAGCAGAACGCGCACGTGGATTTCTACCAAACGACTTGAAAAGCATGCCGATGCTGCTCTTTTTAGCACCCGCACATGGATTTGTGCCAAAACGCGTTTTAAGCATGCACATGCATCTTTTGGTAGACGCGGACGCAGTTTTCTGCAAAACCACACGATATGCATGCAAATGGTGCTTTTGGCAGAACGCGCAAGTGGATTTCTACCAAACGACGTGAAAAGCATGCCGATGCTGCTCTTTTTAGCAGCCGCACATGGATTTGTGCAAAAACGCGTTTTAAGCATGCACATGCATCTTTTGGTAGACGCGGATGCAGTTTTCTGCAAAACCACACGATATGCATGCAAATGGTGCTTCTGGTAGAACGCGCACGTGGATTTATACCAAACGACGTGAAAAGCATGCTGATGCTGCTCGGTTTAGCACCCGCACATGGAATTGTGCCAAAATGCGTTTTGAGTATGCACATGCATCTTTTGGTAGACGCGGACGCAGTTTTCTTCAAAACCACACGATATGCATGCAAACGGTGCTTATGGCAGAACGCGCACGTGGATTTCTACAAACGACGTGAAAAGCATGCCGATGCTGCTCTTTTTAGCACCCGCACATGGCTGTGTGCCAAAAGGCGTTTTAAGCACGCACATGCATCTTTTGGTAGACGCGGATGCAGTTTTCTGCAAAACCACACGATATGCATGCAAATGGTGCTTTTGGCAGAATGCGCACGTGGATTTCTACCAAGCGACGTGAAAAGCATGCCGATGCTGCTCTTTTTAGCACCCGCACATGGATTTGTGCCAAAACGCGTTTTAAGCATGCACATGCATCTTTTAATAGACGCGGACGCAGTTTTCTGCAAAACGACGCGATATGCATGCAAATGGTGCTTTTGGGAGAACGTGCACGTGGATTTCTAACAAGCGACGTGAAAAGCATGCCGATGCTGCTCTTTTTAGCACCCGCACATGGATTTGTGCCAAAACGCGTTTTAAGCATGCACATGTATCTTTTGGTAGACGCGGATGCAGTTTCCTGCAAAACCACACGATATGCATGCAAATGGTGCTTTTGGCAGAACGCGCACGTGGATTTCTATCAACGACGTGAAAAGCATGCCGATGCTGCTCTTTTTAGCACCCGCACATGGATTTGTGCCAACACGCGTTTTAAGCATGCACATGCATCTTTTGGTAGACGCGGACGCAGTTTTCTGCAAAACCACACGATATGCATGCAAATGGTGCTTTTGGCAGAACGCGCACGTGGATTTCTATCAACGACGTGAAAAGCATGCCATTGCTGCTCTTTTTAGCACCCGCACATGGATTTGTGCCAACACGCGTTTTAAGCATGCACATGCATCTTTTGGTAGACGTGGATGCAGTTTTCTGCAAAACCACACGATATGCATGCAAATGGTGCTTTTGGCAGAATGCGCACGTGGATTTCTACCAAGCGACGTGAAAAGCATGCCGATGCTGCTCTTTTTAGCACCCGCACATGGATTTGTGCCAAAACGCGTTTTAAGCATGCACATGCATCCTTTGGTAGACGCGGATGCAGTTTTCTGCAAAACCACACGATATGCATGCAAATGGTGCTTTTGACAGAACGCGCACGTGGATTTCTATCAACGACGTGAAAAGCATGCCGATGCTGCTCTTTTTAGCACCCGCACATGGATTTGTGCCAACACGCGTTTTAAGCATGCACATGCATCTTTTGGTAGACGCGGACGCAGTTTTCTGCAAAACCACACGATATGCATGCTAAGGGTGCTTTTGGCAGAACGCGCACGTGGATTTCTACCAAACGACGTGAAAAGCATGCCGATGCTGCTCTTTTTAGCACCCGCACATGGATTTGTGCCAAAACGCGTTTTAAGCATGCACATGCATCTTTGGTAGACGCGGCGCAGTTTTCTGCAAAACCACACGATATGCATGCAAATGGTGCTTTTGGCAGATCGCGCACATGGCTTTCAACCAAACGAGGTGAAAAACATGCCGATGCTGCTCCTTTTAGCACCCGCACATGGATTTGTGCCAAAACGCGTTTTAAGCATGCACATGCATCTTTTGGTAGACGCGGACGCAGTTTTCTGCAAAACCACACGACATGCATGCTAAGGGTGCTTTTGGCAGAACGTGCTCGTGGATTTCTACCAAGCGACGTGAAAAGCATGCCGATGCTGCTATTTTTAGCACCCGCACAGGTATTTGTGCCAAAACGCGTTTTAAGCATGCACATGCATCTTTTGGTAGACGCGGACGCAGTTTTATGCAAAACCGCACGATATGCATGCAAATGGTGCTTTTGGCGGAACGCGCACGTGGATTTCTACCAAACGACGTGAACAGCATGCCGATGCTGCTCTTTTTCGCACCCGCGCATGGATTTGTGCCAAAACGCGTTTTAAACATGCACATGCATCTTTTGGAAGACGCGGACGCAGTTTTCTGCAAAACCACACATGCATGCTAAGGGTGCTTTTGGCAGAACGCGTACGTGGATTTCTACCAAACGACGTGAAAAGCATGCCGATGCTGCTCTTTTTAGCACCCGCACATGGATTTGTGCCAAAACGCGTTTTAAGCATGCACATGCATCTTTTGATAGACGCGGACGCAGTTTTCTGCAAAACCACACGATATGCATGCAAATGGTGCTTTTGGCAGAACGCGCACGTCGATTTCTACCAAACGACGTGAAAAGCATGCCGATGCTGCTCTTTTTAGCACCCGCACATGGATTTGTGCCAAAACGCGTTTTAAGCATGCACATGCATCTTTTGGTAGACGCAGACGCAGTTTTCTGCAAAACCACACGATATGCATGCAAACGGTGCTTATGGCAGAACCCGCACGTGGATTTCTACAAACGACGTGAAAAGCATGCCGATGCTGCTCTTTTTAGCACCCTCACATGGCTGTGTACCAAAACGCGTTTTAAGCATGCACATGCATCTTTTGGTAGACGCGGATGCAGTTTTCTGCAAAACCACATGATATGCATGCAAACGGTGCTTATGGCAGAACGCGCACGTGGATTTCTACAAACGACGTGAAAAGCATGCCGATGCTGCTCTTTTTAGCACCCTCACATGGCTGTGTGCCAAAACGCGTTTTAAGCATGCACATGCATCTTTTGGTAGACGCGGATGCAGTTTTCTGCAAAACCACACGATATGCATGCAAATGGTGCTTTTGGCAGAATGCGCACGTGGATTTCTACCAAACGACGTGAAAAGCATGCCGATGCTGCTCTTTTTAGCACCCGGACATGCATTTGTGCCAAAACGCGTTTTAAGCATGCACATGCATCTTTTGGTAGACGCGGACGCAGTTTTCTGCAAAACCACACGATATGCATGCAAATGGTGCTTTTGGCAGAACGCGCACGTTGATTTCTACCAAGCGACGTGAAAAGCATGCCGATGCTGCTCTTTTTAGCACCCGCACATGGATTTGTGCCAAAACGCGTTTTAAGCATGCACATGCATCTTTTAATAGACGCGGACGCAGTTTTCTGCAAAACGACGCGATATGCATGCAAATGGTGCTTTTGGGAGAACGTGCTCGTGGATTTCTACCAAGCGACGTGAAAAGCATACCGATGCTTCTCTTTTTAGCACCCGCACATGGATTTGTGCCAAAACGCATTTGAAGCATGCACATGCATCTTTTGGTAGACGCGGATGCAGTTTTCTGCAAAACCACACGATATGCATGCAAATGGTGCTTTTGGCAGAACGCGCACGTGGATTTCTACCAAGCGACGTGAAAAGCATGCCGATGCTGCTCTTTTTACCACCCGCACATGGATTTGTGCAAAACGCGTTTTAAGCATGCACATGCATCTTTTGTTAGACGCGGATGCAGTTTTCTGCAAAAGCACGCGATATGCATGCAAATGGTGCTTTTGGCAGAACGCGCACGTGGATTTCTACCAAACGACGTGAAAAGCATGCCGATGCTGCTCTTTTTAGCACCCGCACAGGTATTTGTGCCAAAACGCGTTTTAAGCATGCACATGCATCTTTTGGTGGACGCGGACGCAGTTTTCTGCAAAACCACACGATATGCATGCAAATGGTGCTTTTGGCAGAACGTGCACGTGGATTTCTACCAAGCGACGTGAAAAGCATGCCGATGCTGCTCTTTTTAGCACCCGCACATGGATTTGTGCCAAAACGCGTTTTAAGCATGCACATGCATCTTTTGGTAGACGCGGACGCAGTTTTCTGCAAAACCACATGATATACATGCAAATGGTGCTTTTGGCAGAACGCGCACGTGGATTTCTACCAAACGACGTGAAAAGCATGCCGATGCTGCTGTTTTTAGCACCCGCACATGGATTTGTGCCAAAACGCGTTTTGAGCATGCACATGCATCTTTTGTTAGACGCAGACGGAATTTTCTGCAAAACCACACGATATGCATGCAAATGGTGCTTTTAGCAGAACGCGCACGTGGATTTCTACCAAACGACTTGAAAAGCATGCCGATGCTGCTCTTTTTAGCACCCGCACATGGATTTGTGCCAAAACGCGTTTTAAGCATGCACATGCATCTTTTGGTAGACGCGGACGCAGTTTTCTGCAAAACCACACGATATGCATGCAAATGGTGCTTTTGGCAGAACGCGCACGTGGATTTCTACCAAACGACGTGAAAAGCATGCCGATGCTGCTCTTTTTAGCAGCCGCACATGGATTTGTGCAAACTGGCGTTTTAAGCATGCACATGCATCTTTTGGTAGACGCGGATGCAGTTTTCTGCAAAACCACACGATATGCATGCAAATGGTGCTTCTGGTAGAACGCGCAGGTGGATTTATACCAAACGACGTGAAAAGCATGCTGATGCTGCTCGGTTTAGCAGCCGCACATGGAATTGTGCCAAAATGCGTTTTGAGTATGCACATGCATCTTTTGGTAGACGCAGACGCAGTTTTCTGCAAAACCACACGATATGCATGCAAACAATGCTTATGGCAGAACGCGCACGTGGATTTCTACAAACGACGTGAAAAGCATGCCGATGCTGCTCTTTTTAGCACCCTCACATGGCTGTGTGCCAAAACGCGTTTTAAGCATGCACATGCATCTTTTGGTAGACGCGGATGCAGTTTTCTGCAAAACCACACGATATGCATGCAAATGGTGCTTTTGGCAGAATGTGCACGTGGATTTCTACCAAACGACGTGAAAAGCATGCCGATGCTGCTCTTTTTAGCACCCGGACATGTATTTGTGCCAAAACGCGTTTTAAGCATGCACATGCATCTTTTAATAGACGCGGACGCAGTTTTCTGCAAAACGACGCGATATGCATGCAAATGGTGCTTTTGGCAGAACGCGCTCGTGGATTTCTACCAAGCGACGTGAAAAGCATGCCGATGCTGCTCTTTTTAGCACCCGCACATGGATTTGTGCCAAAACTCGTTTTAAGCATGCACATGCGTCTTTCGGTAGACGCGGATGCAGTTTTCTGCAAAACCACACGATATGCATGCAAATGGTTTTTTTGGCAGAACGCGCACGTGGATTTCTACCAAGCGACGTCAAAAGCATGCCGATGCTGCTCTTTTTAGCACCCGCACATGGATTTGTGCCAAAACGCGTTTTAAGCATGCACATGCATCTTTGGCAGACGCGGATGCAGTTTTCTGCAAAACCACACGATATGCATGCAAATGGTGCTTTTGGCAGAACGCGCACGTGGATTTCTACCAAGCGACGTGAAAAGCATGCCGATGCTGCTCTTTTTAGCACCCGCACATGGATTTGTGCCAAAACGCGTTTTAAGCATGCACATGCATCTTTTGGTAGACGCGGACGCAGTTTTCTGCAAAACCACATGATATACATGCAAATGGTGCTTTTGGCAGAACGCGCACGTGGATTTCTACCAAACGACGTGAAAAGCATGCCGATGCTGCTGTTTTTAGCACCCGCACATGGATTTGTGCCAAAACGCGTTTTGAGCATGCACATGCATCTTTTGTTTGACGCGGACGGAATTTTCTGCAAAACCACACGATATGCATGCAAATGGTGCTTTTAGCAGAACGCGCACGTGGATTTCTACCAAACGACTTGAAAAGCATGCCGATGCTGCTCTTTTTAGCACCCGCATATGGATTTGTGCCAAAACGCGTTTTAAGCATGCACATGCATCTTTTGGTAGACGTGGACGCAGTTTTATGCAAAACCGCACGATATGCATGCAAATGGTGCTTTTGGGAGAACGTGCTCGTGTATTTCTACCAAGCGACGTGAAAAGCATGCCGATGCTGCTCTTTTTAGCACCCGCACATGGATTTGTGCCAAAACGCGTTTTAAGCAAGCACATGCATCTTTTGGTAGACGCAGACGCAGTTTTCTGCAAAACCACATGATATGCATGCAAATGGTGATTTTGGCAAAACGCGCACGTGGCATTCAACCAAACGACGTGAAAAACATGCCGATGCTGCTCATTTTAGCACCCGCACATGGATTTCTGCCAAAACGCGTTTTAAACATGCACATGCATCTTTTGGTAGACGCGCACGCAGTTTTCTGCAAAACCACATGATATGAATGCAAATGGTTTTTTTGGCAGAACGGGCACGTGGATTTCTACCAAGCGACGTGAAAAGCATGCCGATGCTGCTCTTTTTAGCACCCGCACATGGATTTGTGCCAAAACGCGTTTTAAGCATGCACATGCATCTTTAGGTAGACGCGGATGCAGTTTTCTGCAAAACCACACGATATGCATGCAAACGGTGCTTTTGCAGAACGCGCACGTGGATTTCTACCAAACGACGTGAAAAGCATGCCGATGCTGCTCTTTTTAGCACCCGCACATGGATTTGTGCCAAAACGCGTTTTAAGCATGCACATGCATCTTTTGGTCGACGCGGATGCAGTTTTCTGCAAAACCACACGATATGCATGCAAATGGTGCTTTTGGCAGAACGCGCACGTGGATTTCTATCAACGACGTGAAAAGCATGCCGATGCTGCTCTTTTTAGCACCCGCACATGGATTTGTGCCAACACGCGTTTTAAGCATGCACATGCATCTTTTGGTAGACGCGGACGCAGTTTTCTGCAAAACCACACGATATGCATGCAAATGGTGCTTTTGGCAGAACGCGCACGTGGATTTCTATCAACGACGTGAAAAGCATGCCATTGCTGCTCTTTTTAGCACCCGCACATGGATTTGTGCCAACACGCGTTTTAAGCATGCACATGCATCTTTTGGTAGACGTGGATGCAGTTTTCTGCAAAACCACACGATATGCATGCAAATGGTGCTTTTGGCAGAACGCGCACGTCGATTTCTACAAACGACGTGAAAAACATGCCGATGCTGCTCATTTAGCACCCGCACATGGATTTGTGCCAAAACGCGTTTTAAGCATGCACATGCATCTTTTAATAGACGCGGACGCAGTTTTCTGCAAAACGACGTGATATGCATGCAAATGGTGCTTTTGGGAGAACGTGCAGGTGGATTTCTAACAAGCGACGTGAAAAGCATGCCGATGCTGCTCTTTTTAGCACCCGCACATGGATTTGTGCCAAAACGCGTTTTAAGCATGCATATGCATCTTTTGGTCGACGCGGATGCAGTTTTCTGCAAAACCACACGATATGCATGCAAATGGTGCTTTTGGCAGAACGCGCACGTGGATTTCTATCAACGACGTGAAAAGCATGCCGATGCTGCTCTTTTTAGCACCCGCACATGGATTTGTGCCAACACGCGTTTTAAGCATGCACATGCATCTTTTGGTAGACGCGGACGCAGTTTTCTGCAAAACCACACGATATGCATGCAAATGGTGCTTTTGGCAGAACGCGCACGTGGATTTCTATCAACGACGTGAAAAGCATGCCATTGCTGCTCTTTTTAGCACCCGCACATGGATTTGTGCCAACACGCGTTTTAAGCATGCACATGCATCTTTTGGTAGACGTGGATGCAGTTTTCTGCAAAACCACACGATATGCATGCAAATGGTGCTTTTGGCAGAATGCGCACGTGGATTTCTACCAAGCGACGTGAAAAGCATGCTGATGCTGCTCTTTTTAGCACCCGCACAAGGATTTGTGCCAAAACGCGTTTTAAGCATGCACATGCATCCTTTGGTAGACGCGGATGCAGTTTTCTGCAAAACCACACGATATGCATGCAAATGGTGCTTTTGACAGAACGCGCACGTGGATTTCTATCAACGACGTGAAAAGCATGCCGATGCTGCTTTTTTAGCACCCGCACATGGATTTGTGCCAACACGCGTTTTAAGCATGCACATGCATCTTTTGGTAGACGCGGACGCAGTTTTCTGCAAAACCACACGATATGCATGCTAAGGGTGCTTTTGGCAGAACGCGCACGTGGATTTCTACCAAACGACGTGAAAAGCATGCCGATGCTGCTCTTTTTAGCACCCGCACATGGATTTGTGCCAAAACGCGTTTTAAGCATGCACATGCATCTTTTGGTAGACGCGGATGCAGTTTTCTGCAAAACCACACGATATGCATGGAAATGGTGCTTTTGGCATCATTTCCCAAGGGAACGGAAGCGTAGCAGGGGGCGGCAGAAAGTTCGGTGGGCTGATGAGATTAAGAAGTTTGCAGGGACGGCGTGGCCACAATTAGTACATGACCGGGGTTGTTGGAGAAATATGGGAGAGGCCTTTGCCCTGCAGTGGGCGTAACCAGGCTGATGATGGTGATGATGATGATGGTGCGTTTGGCAGAACGCGCACGTGGATTTCTACCAAACGACTTGAATAGCATGCCGATGCTGCTCTTTTTAGCACCCGCACATGGATTTGTGCCAAAACGCGTTTTAAGCATGCACATGCATCTTTTGGTAGACGCGGACGCAGTTTTCTTCAAAACCACACGATATGCATGCAAACGGTGCTTATGGCAGAACGCGCACGTGGATTTCTACAAACGACGTGAAAAGCATGCCGATGCTGCTCTTTTTAGCACCCGCACATGGCTGTGTGCCAAAAGGCGTTTTAAGCACGCACATGCATCTTTTGGTAGACGCGGATGCAGTTTTCTGCAAAACCACACGATATGCATGCAAATGGTGCTTTTGGCAGAATGCGCACGTGGATTTCTACCAAACGACGTGAAAAGCATGCCGATGCTGCTCTTTTTAGCACCCGGACATGGAATTGTGCCAAAACGCGTTTTAAGCATGCACATGCATCTTTTGGTAGACGCGGACGCAGTTTTCTGCAAAACCACACGATATGCATGCAAATGGTGCTTTTGGCCGAACGCGCACGTTGATTTCTACCAAGCGACGTGAAAAGCATGCCGATGCTGCTCTTTTTAGCACCCGCACATGGATTTGTGCCAAAACCCATTTTAAGCATGCACATGCATCTTTTAATAGACGCCGACGCAGTTTTCTGCAAAACGACGCGATATGCATGCAAATGGTGCTTTTGGGAGAACGTGCACGTGGATTTCTAACAAGCGACGTGAAAAGCATGCCGATGCTGCTCTTTTTAGCACCCGCACATGGATTTGTGCCAAAACGCTTTGTAAGCAAGCACATGCATCTTTTCGTAGACGCGGACGCAGTTTTCTGCAAAATCCTACGATATGCATGCAAATGTTTTTTTTGGCAGAACGCGCTCTTGGATTTCTACCAAGCGACGTGAAAAGCATGCCGATGCTGCTCTTTTTAGCACCCGCACATGGATTTGTGCGAAAACGCGTTTTAAGCATGCACATGCATCTTTTGGTAGACGCGGATGCAGTTTCCTGCAAAACAACACGATATGCATGCAAATGGTGCTTTTGGCAGAACGCGCACGTGGATTTCTATCAACGACGTGAAAAGCATGCCGATGCTGCTCTTTTTAGCACCCGCACATGGATTTGTGCCAACACGCGTTTAAGCATGCACATGCATCTTTTGGTAGACGCGGACGCAGTTTTCTGCAAAACCACACGATATGCATGCAAATGGCGCTTTTGGCAGAACGCGCACGTGGATTTCTATCAACGACGTGAAAAGCATGCCATTGCTGCTCTTTTTAGCACCCGCACATGGATTTGTTCCAACACGCGTTTTAAGCATGCACATGCATCCTTTGGTAGACGCGGATGCAGTTTTCTGCAAAACCACACGATATGCATGCAAATGGTGCTTTTGACAGAACGCGCACGTGGATTTCTATCAACGACGTGAAAAGCATGCCGATGCTGCTCTTTTTAGCACCCGCACATGGATTTGTGCCAACACGCGTTTTAAGCATGCACATGCATCTTTTGGTAGACGTGGACGCAGTTTTCTGCAAAACCACACGATATGCATGCAAATGGTGCTTTTGACAGAACGCGCACGTGGATTTCTACCAAACGACGTGAAAAGCATGCCGATGCTGCTCTTTTTAGCACCCGCACATGGATATGTGCCAAAACGCGTTTTAAGCATGCACATGCATCTTTTGGTAGACGCGGACGCAGTTTTCTGCAAAACCACACGATATGCATGCAAATGGTGCTTTTGGCAGAACGCGCAAGTGGATTTCTACCAAACGACGTGAAAAGCATGCCGATGCTGCTCTTTTTAGCACCCGCACATGGCTGTGTGCCAAAAGGCGTTTTTAGCACGCACATGCATCTTTTGGTAGACGCGGATGCAGTTTTCTGCAAAACCACACGATATGCATGCAAATGGTGCTTTTGGCAGAATGCGCACGTGGATTTCTACCAAACGACGTGAAAAGCATGCCGATGCTGCTCTTTTTAGCACCCGGACATGGAATTGTGCCAAAACGCATTTTAAGCATGCACATGCATCTTTTGGTAGACGCGGACGCAGTTTTCTGCAAAACCACACGATATGCATGCAAATGGTGCTTTTGGCCGAACGCGCACGTTGATTTCTACCAAGCGACGTGAAAAGCATGCCGATGCTGCTCTTTTTAGCACCCGCACATGGATTTGTGCCAAAACGCGTTTTAAGCATGCACATGCATCTTTTAATAGACGCGGACGCAGTTTTCTGCAAAACGACGCGATATGCATGCAAATGGTGCTTTTGGGAGAACGTGCACGTGGATTTCTAACAAGCGACGTGAAAAGCATGCCGATGCTGCTCTTTTTAGCACCCGCACATGGATTTGTGCCAAAACGCGTTTTAAGCATGCACATGCATCTTTTGGTAGACGCGGATGCAGTTTCCTGCAAAACCACACGATATGCATGCAAATGGTGCTTTTGGCAGAACGCGCACGTGGATTTCTATCAACGACGTGAAAAGCATGCCGATGCTGCTCTTTTTAGCACCCGCACATGGATTTGTGCCAACACGCGTTTTAAGCATGCACATGCATCTTTTGGTAGACGCGGACGCAGTTTTCTGCAAAACCACACGATATGCATGCAAATGGTGCTTTTGGCAGAACGCGCACGTTGATTTCTATCAACGACGTGAAAAGCATGCCATTGCTGCTCTTTTTAGCACCCGCACATGGATTTGTGCCAACACGCGTTTTAAGCATGCACATGCATCTTTTGGTAGACGTGGATGCAGTTTTCTGCAAAACCACACGATATGCATGCAAATGGTGCTTTTGGCAGAATGCGCAAGTGGATTTCTACCAAGCGACGTGAAAAGCATGCCGATGCTGCTCTTTTTAGCACCCGCAGATGGATTTGTGCCAAAACGCGTTTTAAGCATGCACATGCATCCTTTGGTAGACGCGGATGCAGTTTTCTGCAAAACCACACGATATGCATGCAAATGGTGCTTTTGACAGAACGCGCACGTGGATTTCTATCAACGACGTGAAAAGCATGCCGATGCTGCTCTTTTTAGTACCCGCACATGGATTTGTGCCAACACGCGTTTTAAGCATGCACATGCATCTTTTGGTAGACGCGGACGCAGTTTTCTGCAAAACCACACGATATGCATGCTAAGGGTGCTTTTGGCAGAACGCGCACGTGGATTTCTACCAAACGACGTGAAAAGCATGCCGATGCTGCTCTTTTTAGCACCCGCACATGGATTTGTGCTAAAACGCGTTTTAAGCATGCACATGCATCTTTGGTAGACGCGGCGCAGTTTTCTGCAAAACCACACGATATGCATGCAAATGGTGCTTTTGGCAGATCGCGCACATGGCTTTCAACCAAACGAGGTGAAAAACATGCCGATGCTGCTCCTTTTAGCACCCGCACATGGATTTGTGCCAAAACGCGTTTTAAGTATGCACATGCATCTTTTGGTAGACGCGGACGCAGTTTTCTGCAAAACCACACGACATGCATGCTAAGGGTGCTTTTGGCAGAACGTGCTCGTGGATTTCTACCAAGCGACGTGAAAAGCATGCCGATGCTTCTCTTTTTAGCACCCGCACATGGATTTGTCGCAAAAGGCATTTTAAGCATGCACATGCATCTTTTGGTAGACGCGGATGCAGTTTTCTGCAAAACCACACGATATGCATGCAAATGGTGCTTTTGGCAGAACGCGCACGTGGATTTCTACCAAGCGACGTGAAAAGCATGCCGATGCTGCTCTTTTTACCACCCGCACATGGATTTGTGCGAAAACGCGTTTTAAGCATGCACATGCATCTTTTGGTAGACGCGGATGCAGTTTTCTGCAAAACCACGCGATATGCATGCCAATGGTGCTTTTGGAAGAACGCGCATGTGGATTTCTGCCAAACGACGTGAAAAGCATGCCGATGCTGCTATTTTTAGCACCCGCACAGGTATTTGTGCCAAAACGCGTTTTAAGCATGCACATGCATCTTTTGGTAGACGCGGACGCAGTTTTATGCAAAACCGCACGATATGCATGCAAATGGTGCTTTTGGCGGAACGCGCACGTGGATTTCTACCAAACGACGTGAACAGCATGCCGATGCTGCTCTTTTTCGCACCCGCACATGGATTTGTGCCAAAACGCGTTTTAAACATGCACATGCATCTTTTGGAAGACGCGGACGCAGTTTTCTGCAAAACCACACATGCATGCTAAGGGTGCTTTTGGCAGAACGCGTACGTGGATTTCTACCAAACGACGTGAAAAGCATGCCGATGCTGCTCTTTTTAGCACCCGCACATGGATTTGTGCCAAAACGCGTTTTAAGCATGCACATGCATCTTTTGATAGACGCGGACGCAGTTTTCTGCAAAACCACACGATATGCATGCAAATGGTGCTTTTGGCAGAACGCGCACGTCGATTTCTACCAAACGACGTGAAAAGCATGCCGATGCTGCTCTTTTTAGCACCCGCACATGGATTTGTGCCAAAACGCGTTTTAAGCATGCACATGCATCTTTTGGTAGACGCAGACGCAGTTTTCTGCAAAACCACACGATATGCATGCAAACGGTGCTTATGGCAGAACCCGCACGTGGATTTCTACAAACGACGTGAAAAGCATGCCGATGCTGCTCTTTTTAGCACCCTCACATGGCTGTGTACCAAAACGCGTTTTAAGCATGCACATGCATCTTTTGGTAGACGCGGATGCAGTTTTCTGCAAAACCACATGATATGCATGCAAACGGTGCTTATGGCAGAACGCGCACGTGGATTTCTACAAACGACGTGAAAAGCATGCCGATGCTGCTCTTTTTAGCACCCTCACATGGCTGTGTGCCAAAACGCGTTTTAAGCATGCACATGCATCTTTTGGTAGACGCGGACGCAGTTTTCTGCAAAACCACACGATATGCATGCAAATGGTGCTTTTGGCAGAATGCGCACGTGGATTTCTACCAAACGACGTGAAAAGCATGCCGATGCTGCTCTTTTTAGCACCCGGACATGCATTTGTGCCAAAACGCGTTTTAAGCATGCACATGCATCTTTTGGTAGACGCGGACGCAGTTTTCTGCAAAACCACACGATATGCATGCAAATGGTGCTTTTGGCAGAACGCGCACGTTGATTTCTACCAAGCGACGTGAAAAGCATGCCGATGCTGCTCTTTTTAGCACCCGCACATGGATTTGTGCCAAAACGCGTTTTAAGCATGCACATGCATATTTAATAGACGCGGACGCAGTTTTCTGCAAAACGACGCGATATGCATGCAAATGGTGCTTTTGGCAGAACGCGCACGTGGATTTCTACCAAACGACTTGAAAAGCATGCCGATGCTGCTCTTTTTAGCACCCGCACATGGATTTGTGCTAAAACTCGTTTTAAGCATGCACATGCATCTTTGGTAGACGCGGCGCAGTTTTCTGCAAAACGACGCGATATGCATGCAAATGGTGCTTTTGGGAGAACGTGCTCGTGGATTTCTACCAAGCGACGTGAAAAGCATACCGATGCTTCTCTTTTTAGCACCCGCACATGGATTTGTGCCAAAACGCATTTGAAGCATGCACATGCATCTTTTGGTAGACGCGGATGCAGTTTTCTGCAAAACCACACGATATGCATGCAAATGGTGCTTTTGGCAGAACGCGCACGTGGATTTCTACCAAGCGACGTGAAAAGCATGCCGATGCTGCTCTTTTTACCACCCGCACATGGATTTGTGCAAAACGCGTTTTAAGCATGCACATGCATCTTTTGTTAGACGCGGATGCAGTTTTCTGCAAAAGCACGCGATATGCATGCAAATGGTGCTTTTGGCAGAACGCGCACGTGGATTTCTACCAAACGACGTGAAAAGCATGCCGATGCTGCTCTTTTTAGCACCCGCACAGGTATTTGTGCCAAAACGCGTTTTAAGCATGCACATGCATCTTTTGGTGGACGCGGACGCAGTTTTCTGCAAAACCACACGATATGCATGCAAATGGTGCTTTTGGCAGAACGCGCACGTGGATTTCTACCAAGCGACGTGAAAAGCATGCCGATGCTGCTCTTTTTAGCACCCGCACATGGATTTGTGCCAAAACGCGTTTTAAGCATGCACATGCATCTTTTGGTAGACGCGGACGCAGTTTTCTGCAAAACCACATGATATACATGCAAATGGTGCTTTTGGCAGAACGCGCACGTGGATTTCTACCAAACGACGTGAAAAGCATGCCGATGCTGCTGTTTTTAGCACCCGCACATGGATTTGTGCCAAAACGCGTTTTGAGCATGCACATGCATCTTTTGTTAGACGCAGACGGAATTTTCTGCAAAACCACACGATATGCATGCAAATGGTGCTTTTAGCAGAACGCGCACGTGGATTTCTACCAAACGACTTGAAAAGCATGCCGATGCTGCTCTTTTTAGCACCCGCACATGGATTTGTGCCAAAACGCGTTTTAAGCATGCACATGCATCTTTTGGTAGACGCGGACGCAGTTTTCTGCAAAACCACACGATATGCATGCAAATGGTGCTTTTGGCAGAACGCGCAAGTGGATTTCTACCAAACGACGTGAAAAGCATGCCGATGCTGCTCTTTTTAGCAGCCGCACATGGATTTGTGCAAAAACGCGTTTTAAGCATGCACATGCATCTTTTGGTAGACGCGGATGCAGTTTTCTGCAAAACCACACGATATGCATGCAAATGGTGCTTCTGGTAGAACGCGCACGTGGATTTATACCAAACGACGTGAAAAGCATGCTGATGCTGCTCGGTTTAGCACCCGCACATGGAATTGTGCCAAAATGCGTTTTGAGTATGCACATGCATCTTTTGGTAGACGCGGACGCAGTTTTCTTCAAAACCACACGATATGCATGCAAACGGTGCTTATGGCAGAACGCGCACGTGGATTTCTACAAACGACGTGAAAAGCATGCCGATGCTGCTCTTTTTAGCACCCGCACATGGCTGTGTGCCAAAAGGCGTTTTAAGCACGCACATGCATCTTTTGGTAGACGCGGATGCAGTTTTCTGCAAAACCACACGATATGCATGCAAATGGTGCTTTTGGCAGAATGCGCACGTGGATTTCTACCAAGCGACGTGAAAAGCATGCCGATGCTGCTCTTTTTAGCACCCGCACATGGATTTGTGCCAAAACGCGTTTTAAGCATGCACATGCATCTTTTAATAGACGCGGACGCAGTTTTCTGCAAAACGACGCGATATGCATGCAAATGGTGCTTTTGGGAGAACGTGCACGTGGATTTCTAACAAGCGACGTGAAAAGCATGCCGATGCTGCTCTTTTTAGCACCCGCACATGGATTTGTGCCAACACGCGTTTTAAGCATGCACATGCATCTTTTGGTAGACGCGGACGCAGTTTTCTGCAAAACCACACGATATGCATGCTAAGGGTGCTTTTGGCAGAACGCGCACGTGGATTTCTACCAAACGACGTGAAAAGCATGCCGATGCTGCTCTTTTTAGCACCCGCACATGGATTTGTGCCAAAACGCGTTTTAAGCATGCACATGCATCTTTGGTAGACGCGGCGCAGTTTTCTGCAAAACCACACGATATGCATGCAAATGGTGCTTTTGGCAGATCGCGCACATGGCTTTCAACCAAACGAGGTGAAAAACATGCCGATGCTGCTCCTTTTAGCACCCGCACATGGATTTGTGCCAAAACGCGTTTTAAGCATGCACATGCATCTTTTGGTAGACGCGGACGCAGTTTTCTGCAAAACCACACGACATGCATGCTAAGGGTGCTTTTGGCAGAACGTGCTCGTGGATTTCTACCAAGCGACGTGAAAAGCATGCCGATGCTTCTCTTTTTAGCACCCGCACATGGATTTGTCGCAAAAGGCATTTTAAGCATGCACATGCATCTTTTGGTAGACGCGGATGCAGTTTTCTGCAAAACCACACGATATGCATGCAAATGGTGCTTTTGGCAGAACGCCCACGTGGATTTCTACCAAGCGACGTGAAAAGCATGCCGATGCTGCTCTTTTTACCACCCGCACATGGATTTGTGCCAAAACGCGTTTTAAGCATGCACATGCATCTTTTGGTAGACGCGGATGCAGTTTTCTGCAAAACCACGCGATATGCATGCAAATGGTGCTTTTGGAAGAACGCGCATGTGGATTTCTGCCAAACGACGTGAAAAGCATGCCGATGCTGCTATTTTTAGCACCCGCACAGGTATTTGTGCCAAAACGCGTTTTAAGCATGCACATGCATCTTTTGGTAGACGCGGACGCAGTTTTATGCAAAACCGCACGATATGCATGCAAATGGTGCTTTTGGCGGAACGCGCACGTGGATTTCTACCAAACGACGTGAACAGCATGCCGATGCTGCTCTTTTTCGCACCCGCGCATGGATTTGTGCCAAAACGCGTTTTAAACATGCACATGCATCTTTTGGAAGACGCGGACGCAGTTTTCTGCAAAACCACACATGCATGCTAAGGGTGCTTTTGGCAGAACGCGTACGTGGATTTCTACCAAACGACGTGAAAAGCATGCCGATGCTGCTCTTTTTAGCACCCGCACATGGATTTGTGCCAAAACGCGTTTTAAGCATGCACATGCATCTTTTGATAGACGCGGACGCAGTTTTCTGCAAAACCACACGATATGCATGCAAATGGTGCTTTTGGCAGAACGCGCACGTCGATTTCTACCAAACGACGTGAAAAGCATGCCGATGCTGCTCTTTTTAGCACCCGCACATGGATTTGTGCCAAAACGCGTTTTAAGCATGCACATGCATCTTTTGGTAGACGCAGACGCAGTTTTCTGCAAAACCACACGATATGCATGCAAACGGTGCTTATGGCAGAACCCGCACGTGGATTTCTACAAACGACGTGAAAAGCATGCCGATGCTGCTCTTTTTAGCACCCTCACATGGCTGTGTACCAAAACGCGTTTTAAGCATGCACATGCATCTTTTGGTAGACGCGGATGCAGTTTTCTGCAAAACCATATGATATGCATGCAAACGGTGCTTATGGCAGAACGCGCACGTGGATTTCTACAAACGACGTGAAAAGCATGCCGATGCTGCTCTTTTTAGCACCCTCACATGGCTGTGTGCCAAAACGCGTTTTAAGCATGCACATGCATCTTTTGGTAGACGCGGATGCAGTTTTCTGCAAAACCACACGATATGCATGCAAATGGTGCTTTTGGCAGAATGCGCACGTGGATTTCTACCAAACGACGTGAAAAGCATGCCGATGCTGCTCTTTTTAGCACCCGGACATGCATTTGTGCCAAAACGCGTTTTAAGCATGCACATGCATCTTTTGGTAGACGCGGACGCAGTTTTCTGCAAAACCACACGATATGCATGCAAATGGTGCTTTTGGCAGAACGCGCACGTTGATTTCTACCAAGCGACGTGAAAAGCATGCCGATGCTGCTCTTTTTAGCACCCGCACATGGATTTGTGCCAAAACGCGTTTTAAGCATGCACATGCATCTTTTAATAGACGCGGACGCAGTTTTCTGCAAAACGACGCGATATGCATGCAAATGGTGCTTTTGGCAGAACGCGCACGTGGATTTCTACCAAACGACTTGAAAAGCATGCCGATGCTGCTCTTTTTAGCACCCGCACATGGATTTGTGCTAAAACTCGTTTTAAGCATGCACATGCATCTTTGGTAGACGCGGCGCAGTTTTCTGCAAAACGACGCGATATGCATGCAAATGGTGCTTTTGGGAGAACGTGCTCGTGGATTTCTACCAAGCGACGTGAAAAGCATACCGATGCTTCTCTTTTTAGCACCCGCACATGGATTTGTGCCAAAACGCATTTGAAGCATGCACATGCATCTTTTGGTAGACGCGGATGCAGTTTTCTGCAAAACCACACGATATGCATGCAAATGGTGCTTTTGGCAGAACGCGCACGTGGATTTCTACCAAGCGACGTGAAAAGCATGCCGATGCTGCTCTTTTTACCACCCGCACATGGATTTGTGCAAAACGCGTTTTAAGCATGCACATGCATCTTTTGTTAGACGCGGATGCAGTTTTCTGCAAAAGCACGCGATATGCATGCAAATGGTGCTTTTGGCAGAACGCGCACGTGGATTTCTACCAAACGACGTGAAAAGCATGCCGATGCTGCTCTTTTTAGCACCCGCACAGGTATTTGTGCCAAAACGCGTTTTAAGCATGCACATGCATCTTTTGGTGGACGCGGACGCAGTTTTCTGCAAAACCACACGATATGCATGCAAATGGTGCTTTTGGCAGAACGCGCACGTGGATTTCTACCAAGCGACGTGAAAAGCATGCCGATGCTGCTCTTTTTAGCACCCGCACATGGATTTGTGCCAAAACGCGTTTTAAGCATGCACATGCATCTTTTGGTAGACGCGGACGCAGTTTTCTGCAAAACCACATGATATAGATGCAAATGGTGCTTTTGGCAGAACGCGCACGTGGATTTCTACCAAACGACGTGAAAAGCATGCCGATGCTGCTGTTTTTAGCACCCGCACATGGATTTGTGCCAAAACGCGTTTTGAGCATGCACATGCATCTTTTGTTAGACGCAGACGGAATTTTCTGCAAAACCACACGATATGCATGCAAATGGTGCTTTTAGCAGAACGCGCACGTGGATTTCTACCAAACGACTTGAAAAGCATGCCGATGCTGCTCTTTTTAGCACCCGCACATGGATTTGTGCCAAAACGCGTTTTAAGCATGCACATGCATCTTTTGGTAGACGCGGACGCAGTTTTCTGCAAAACCACACGATATGCATGCAAATGGTGCTTTTGGCAGAACGCGCACGTGGATTTCTACCAAACGACGTGAAAAGCATGCCGATGCTGCTCTTTTTAGCAGCCGCACATGGATTTGTGCAAACTGGCGTTTTAAGCATGCACATGCATCTTTTGGTAGACGCGGATGCAGTTTTCTGCAAAACCACACGATATGCATGCAAATGGTGCTTCTGGTAGAACGCGCAGGTGGATTTATACCAAACGACGTGAAAAGCATGCTGATGCTGCTCGGTTTAGCAGCCGCACATGGAATTGTGCCAAAATGCGTTTTGAGTATGCACATGCATCTTTTGGTAGACGCAGACGCAGTTTTCTGCAAAACCACACGATATGCATGCAAACGATGCTTATGGCAGAACGCGCACGTGGATTTCTACAAACGACGTGAAAAGCATGCCGATGCTGCTCTTTTTAGCACCCTCACATGGCTGTGTGCCAAAACGCGTTTTAAGCATGCACATGCATCTTTTGGTAGACGCGGATGCAGTTTTCTGCAAAACCACACGATATGCATGCAAATGGTGCTTTTGGCAGAATGTGCACGTGGATTTCTACCAAACGACGTGAAAAGCATGCCGATGCTGCTCTTTTTAGCACCCGGACATGGATTTGTGCCAAAACGCGTTTTAAGCATGCACATGCATCTTTTAATAGACGCGGACGCAGTTTTCTGCAAAACGACGCGATATGCATGCAAATGGTGCTTTTGGCAGAACGCGCTCGTGGATTTCTACCAAGCGACGTGAAAAGCATGCCGATGCTGCTCTTTTTAGCACCCGCACATGGATTTGTGCCAAAACTCGTTTTAAGCATGCACATGCGTCTTTCGGTAGACGCGGATGCAGTTTTCTGCAAAACCACACGATATGCATGCAAATGGTTTTTTTGGCAGAACGCGCACGTGGATTTCTACCAAGCGACGTCAAAAGCATGCCGATGCTGCTCTTTTTAGCACCCGCACATGGATTTGTGCCAAAACGCGTTTTAAGCATGCACATGCATCTTTGGCAGACGCGGATGCAGTTTTCTGCAAAACCACACGATATGCATGCAAATGGTGCTTTTGGCAGAACGCGCACGTGGATTTCTACCAAGCGACGTGAAAAGCATGCCGATGCTGCTCTTTTTAGCACCCGCACATGGATTTGTGCCAAAACGCGTTTTAAGCATGCACATGCATCTTTTGGTAGACGCGGACGCAGTTTTCTGCAAAACCACATGATATACATGCAAATGGTGCTTTTGGCAGAACGCGCCCGTGGATTTCTACCAAACGACGTGAAAAGCATGCCGATGCTGCTGTTTTTAGCACCCGCACATGGATTTGTGCCAAAACGCGTTTTGAGCATGCACATGCATCTTTTGTTTGACGCGGACGGAATTTTCTGCAAAACCACACGATATGCATGCAAATGGTGCTTTTAGCAGAACGCGCACGTGGATTTCTACCAAACGACTTGAAAAGCATGCCGATGCTGCTCTTTTTAGCACCCGCATATGGATTTGTGCCAAAACGCGTTTTAAGCATGCACATGCATCTTTTGGTAGACGTGGACGCAGTTTTATGCAAAACCGCACGATATGCATGCAAATGGTGCTTTTGGGAGAACGTGCTCGTGTATTTCTACCAAGCGACGTGAAAAGCATGCCGATGCTGCTCTTTTTAGCACCCGCACATGGATTTGTGCCAAAACGCGTTTTAAGCAAGCACATGCATCTTTTGGTAGACGCAGACGCAGTTTTCTGCAAAACCACATGATATGCATGCAAATGGTGATTTTGGCAAAACGCGCACGTGGCATTCAACCAAACGACGTGAAAAACATGCCGATGCTGCTCATTTTAGCACCCGCACATGGATTTCTGCCAAAACGCGTTTTAAACATGCACATGCATCTTTTGGTAGACGCGCACGCAGTTTTCTGCAAAACCACATGATATGAATGCAAATGGTTTTTTTGGCAGAACGGGCACGTGGATTTCTACCAAGCGACGTGAAAAGCATGCCGATGCTGCTCTTTTTAGCACCCGCACATGGATTTGTGCCAAAACGCGTTTTAAGCATGCACATGCATCTTTAGGTAGACGCGGATGCAGTTTTCTGCAAAACCACACGATATGCATGCAAACGGTGCTTTTGCAGAACGCGCACGTGGATTTCTACCAAACGACGTGAAAAGCATGCCGATGCTGCTCTTTTTAGCACCCGCACATGGATTTGTGCCAAAACGCGTTTTAAGCATGCACATGCATCTTTTGGCAGACGCGGATGCAGTTTTCTGCAAAACCACACGACATGCATGCAAATGTTGCTTTTGGCAGAACGCGCACGTGGATTTCTACCAAACGACGTGAAAAGCATGCCGATGCTGCTGTTTTTAGCACCCGCACATGGATTTGTGCCAAAACGCGTTTTGAGCATGCACATGCATCTTTTGTTAGACGCGGACGCAATTTTCTGCAAAACCACACGATATGCATGCAAATGGTGCTTTTGGCAGAACGCGCACGTGGCTTTCTACCAAACGACGTGAAAAACATGCCGATGCTGCTCCTTTTAGCACCCGCACATGGATTTGTGCCAAAACACGTTTTAAGCAAGCACATGCGTCTTTCGGTAGACGCAGATGCAGTTTTCTGCAAAACCACACGATATGCATGCAAATGGTTTTTTTGGCAGAACGCGCACGTAGATTTCTACCAAGCGACGTGAAAAGCATGCCGATGCTGCTCTTTTCAGCACCCGCACATGGATTTGTGCCAAAACGCGTTTTAAGCATGCACATGCATCTTTTGGCAGACGCGGATGCAGTTTTCTGCAAAACCACACGATATGCATGCAAATGGTGCTTTTGGCAGAACGCGCACGTGGATTTCTACCAAGCGACATGAAAAGCATGCCGATGCTGCTCTTTTTAGCACCCGCACATGGATTTGTGCCAAAACGCGTTTTAAGCATGCACATGCATCTTTTGGTAGACGCGGACACAGTTTTCTGCAAAACCACATGATATGCATGCAAATGGTGCTTTTGGCAGAACGCGTACGTGGATTTCTACCAAACGACGTGAAAAGCATGCCGATGCTGCTGTTTTTAGCACCCGCACATGGATTTGTGCCAAACCGCGTTTTGAGCATGCACATGCATCTTTTGTTAGACGCGGACGCAATTTTCTGCAAAACCACACGATATGCATGCAAATGGTGCTTTTAGCAGAACGCGCACGTGGATTTCTACCAAACGACTTGAAAAGCATGCCGATGCTGCTCTTTTTGGCACCCGCACATGGATTTGTGCCAAAACGCGTTTGAAGCATGCACATGCATCTTTTGGTAGACGCGGAAGCAGTTTTAAGCAAAACCGCACGATATGCATGCAAATGCTGTTTTGGGAGAACGTGCTCGTGTATTTCTACCAAGCGACGTGAAAAGCATGCCGATGCTGCTCTTTTTAGCACCCGCACATGGATTTGTGCCAAAACGCGTTTTAAGCAAGCACATGCATCTTTTGGTAGACGCGGACGCAGTTTTCTGCAAAACCACACGATATGCATGCAAATGGTGCTTTTGGCAGAACGCGCACGTGGCTTTCAACCAAACGACGTGAAAAACATGCCGATGCTGCTCATTTTAGCACCCGCAGATGGATTTGTGCCAAAACGCGTTTTAAACATGCACATGCATCTTTTGGTAGACGCGGACGCAGTTTTCTGCAAAACCACACGATATGCATGCAAATGGTTTTTTTGGCAGAACGCGCACGTGGATTTCTACCAAGCGATGTGAAAAGCATGCCGATGCTGCTCTTTTTAGCACCCGCACATGGATTTGTGCCAAAACGCGTTTTAAGCATGCACATGCATCTTTTGGTCGACGCGGATGCAGTTTTCTGCAAAACCACACGATATGCATGCAAATGGTGCTTTTGGCAGAACGCGCACGTGGATTTCTACCAAGCGACGTGAAAAGCATGCCGATGCAGCTCTTTTTAGCACCCGTACATGGATTTGTGCCAAAACGCGTTTTAAGCATGCACATGCATCTTTAGGTAGACGCGGATGCAGTTTTCTGCAAAACCACACGATATGCATGCAAATGGTGCTTTTGGCAGAACGCGCACGTGGATTTCTACCAAACGACGTGAAAAGCGTGCCGATGCTGCTCTTTTTAGCACCCGCACATGGATTTGTGCCAAAACGCGTTTTAAGCATGCACATGCATCTTTTGGTAGACGCGGACGCAGTTTTCTGCAAAACCACACGATATGCATGCAAATGGTGCTTTTGGCAGAACGCGCACGTGGCTTTCAAACAAACGACGTGAAAAACATGCCGATGCTGCTCTTTTTAGCACCCGCACATGGATTTGTGCCAAAACGCGTTTTAAGCATGCACATGCATCTTTTGGTAGACGCGGACACAGTTTTCTGCAAAACCACATGATATGCATGCAAATGGTGCTTTTGGCAGAACGCGCACGTGGATTTCTACCAAACGACGTGAAAAGCATGCCGATGCAGCTCTTTTTAGCACCCGTACATGGATTTGTGCCAAAACGCGTTTTAAGCATGCACATGCATCTTTAGGTAGACGCGGATGCAGTTTTCTGCAAAACCACACGATATGCATGCAAATGGTGCTTTTGGCAGAACGCGCACGTGGATTTCTACCAAACGACGTGAAAAGCGTGCCGATGCTCCTCTTTTTAGCTCCCGCGCCTGGATTTGTGCCAAAACGCGTTTTGAGCATGCACATGCATCTTTTGGTAGACGCGGATGCAGTTTTCTGCAAAACCACACGATATGCATGCAAATGGTGCTTATGGCATCATTTCCCAAGGGAACGGAAGCGTAGCAGGGGGCGGCAGAAAGTTAGGTGGGCGGATGAGATTAAGAAGTTTGCAGGGACGGCGTGGCCACAATTAGTACAAGACCGGGGTTGTTGGAGAAATATGGGAGAGGCCTTTGCCCTGCAGTGGGCGTAACCAGGCTGATGATGGTGATGATGATGATGGTGCGTTTGGCAGAACGCGCACGTGGATTTCTACAAACGATTTAGCATGCCGATGCTGCTCTTTTTAGCACCCGCACATGGATTTGTGCCAAAACGCGTTTTAAGCATGCACATGCATCTTTTGGTAGACGCGGATGCAGTTTTCTGCAAAACCACTCGATATGCATGCAAATGGTGCTTTTGGGAGAACGCGCACGTGGATTTATACATAACGACGTGAAAAGCATGCCGATGCTGCTCTGTTTAGCACCCGCAAATGGATTTGTGCCAAAATGCGTTTTAAGCATGCACATGCATCTTTTTGGTAGACGAGGACGCAGTTTTCTGCAAAACCACACGATATGCATGCAAATGGTGCTTTTGGCAGAACGCGCACGTGGATTTCTACTAAACGACGTGAAAAGCATGCCGATGCTGGTCTTTTTAGCACCGGCACATGGATTTGTGCCAAAACGCGTTTTGAGCATGCACACGCATATTTTGGTAGACGCGAACACAGTTTTCTGCAAAAGCACACGATATGCATGCAAATGGTGCTTTTGGCAGAACGCGCACGTGGATTTCTTCCAAACGACGTGAAAAGCATGCCAATGCTGCTCTTTTTAGCACCCGCACAGGTATTTGTGCCAAAACGCGTTTTAAGCATGCACATGCATCTTTTGGTAGACGCGGACGCAGTTTTCTGCAAAACCGCACGATATGCATGCAAATGGTGCTTTTGGCAGAACGCGCACGTGGATTTCTACCAAACGACGTGAAAAGCATGCCGATGCTGCTCTTTTTAGCACCCGCACATGGATTTGTGCCAAAACGCGTTTTAAGCATGCACATGCATCTTTCGGTAGACGCGGATGCAGTTTTCTGCAAAACCACACGATATGCATGCAAATGGTTTTTTTGGCAGAACGCGCACGTGGATTTCTACCAAGCGACGTGAAAAGCATGCCGATGCTGCTCTTTTTAGCACCCGCACATGGATTTGTGCCAAAACGCGTTTTAAGCATGCACATGCATCTTTTGGTAGACGCGGACACAGTTTTCTGCAAAACTACATGATATGCATGCAAATGGTGCTTTTGGCAGAACGCGCACGTGGATTTCTACCAAACGACGTGAAAAGCATGCCGATGCAGCTCTTTTTAGCACCCGCACATGGATTTGTGCCAAAACGCGTTTTAAGCATGCACATGCATCTTTAGGTAGACGCGGATGCAGTTTTCTGCAAAACCACACGATATGCATGCAAACGGTGCTTTTGCAGAACGCGCACGTGGATTTCTACCAAACGACGTGAAAAGCATGCCGATGCTGCTCTTTCTAGCACCCGCACATGGATTTGTGCCAAAACGCGTTTTAAGCATGCACATGCATCTTTTGGCAGACGCGGATGCAGTTTTCTGCAAAACCACACGACATGCATGCAAATGGTGCTTTTGGCAGAACGCGCACGTGGATTTCTACCAAACGACGTGAAAAGCACGCCGATGCTGCTGTTTTTAGCACCCGCACATGAGTTTGTGCCAAAACGCGTTTTGAGCATGCACATGCATCTTTTGTTAGACGCGGACGCAATTTTCTGCAAAACCACACGATATGCATGCAAATGGTGCTTTTGGCAGAACGCGCACGTGGCTTTCTACCAAACGACGTGAAAAGCATGCCGATGCTGCTCTTTTTAGCACCCGCACATGGATTTGTGCCAAAACGCGTTTTAAGCATGCACATGCATCTTTTGGCAGACGCGGATGCAGTTTTCTGCAAAACCACACGATATGCATGCAAATGGTGCTTTTGGCAGAACGCGCACGTGGATTTCTACCAAGCGACATGAAAAGCATGCCGATGCTGCTCTTTTTAGCACCCGCACATGGATTTGTGCCAAAACGCGTTTTAAGCATGCACATGCATCTTTTGGTAGACGCGGACACAGTTTTCTGCAAAACCACATGATATGCATGCAAATGGTGCTTTTGGCAGAACGCTTACGTGGATTTCTACCAAACGACGTGAAAAGCATGCCGATGCTGCTGTTTTTAGCACCCGCACATGGATTTGTGCCAAACCGCGTTTTGAGCATGCACATGCATCTTTTGTTAGACGCGGACGCAATTTTCTGCAAAACCACACGATATGCATGCAAATGGTGCTTTTAGCAGAACGCGCACGTGGATTTCTACCAAACGACTTGAAAAGCATGCCGATGCTGCTCTTTTTGGCACCCGCACATGGATTTGTGCCAAAACGCGTTTGAAGCATGCACATGCATCTTTTGGTAGACGCGGAAGCAGTTTTAAGCAAAACCGCACGATATGCATGCAAATGCTGTTTTGGGAGAACGTGCTCGTGTATTTCTACCAAGCGACGTGAAAAGCATGCCGATGCTGCTCTTTTTAGCACCCGCACATGGATTTGTGCCAAAACGCGTTTTAAGCAAGCACATGCATCTTTTGGTAGACGCGGACGCAGTTTTCTGCAAAACCACACGATATGCATGCAAATGGTGCTTTTGGCAGAACGCGCACGTGGCTTTCAACCAAACGACGTGAAAAACATGCCGATGCTGCTCATTTTAGCACCCGCAGATGGATTTGTGCCAAAACGCGTTTTAAACATGCACATGCATCTTTTGGTAGACGCGGACGCAGTTTTCTGCAAAACCACACGATATGCATGCAAATGGTTTTTTTGGCAGAACGCGCACGTGGATTTCTACCAAGCGATGTGAAAAGCATGCCGATGCTGCTCTTTTTAGCACCCGCACATGGATTTGTGCCAAAACGCGTTTTAAGCATGCACATGCATCTTTTGGTCGACGCGGATGCAGTTTTCTGCAAAACCACACGATATGCATGCAAATGGTGCTTTTGGCAGAACGCGCACGTGGATTTCTACCAAGCGACGTGAAAAGCATGCCGATGCAGCTCTTTTTAGCACCCGTACATGGATTTGTGCCAAAACGCGTTTTAAGCATGCACATGCATCTTTAGGTAGACGCGGATGCAGTTTTCTGCAAAACCACACGATATGCATGCAAATGGTGCTTTTGGCAGAACGCGCACGTGGATTTCTACCAAACGACGTGAAAAGCGTGCCGATGCTGCTCTTTTTAGCACCCGCACATGGATTTGTGCCAAAACGCGTTTTAAGCATGCACATGCATCTTTTGGTAGACGCGGACGCAGTTTTCTGCAAAACCACACGATATGCATGCAAATGGTGCTTTTGGCAGAACGCGCACGTGGCTTTCAAACAAACGACGTGAAAAACATGCCGATGCTGCTCTTTTTAGCACCCGCACATGGATTTGTGCCAAAACGCGTTTTAAGCATGCACATGCATCTTTTGGTAGACGCGGACACAGTTTTCTGCAAAACCACATGATATGCATGCAAATGGTGCTTTTGGCAGAACGCGCACGTGGATTTCTACCAAACGACGTGAAAAGCATGCCGATGCAGCTCTTTTTAGCACCCGTACATGGATTTGTGCCAAAACGCGTTTTAAGCATGCACATGCATCTTTAGGTAGACGCGGATGCAGTTTTCTGCAAAACCACACGATATGCATGCAAATGGTGCTTTTGGCAGAACGCGCACGTGGATTTCTACCAAACGACGTGAAAAGCGTGCCGATGCTCCTCTTTTTAGCTCCCGCGCCTGGATTTGTGCCAAACGCGTTTTGAGCATGCACATGCATCTTTTGGTAGACGCGGATGCAGTTTTCTGCAAAACCACACGATATGCATGCAAATGGTGCTTATGGCATCATTTCCCAAGGGAACGGAAGCGTAGCAGGGGGCGGCAGAAAGTTAGGTGGGCGGATGAGATTAAGAAGTTTGCAGGGACGGCGTGGCCACAATTAGTACAAGACCGGGGTTGTTGGAGAAATATGGGAGAGGCCTTTGCCCTGCAGTGGGCGTAACCAGGCTGATGATGGTGATGATGATGATGGTGCGTTTGGCAGAACGCGCACGTGGATTTCTACAAACGATTTAGCATGCCGATGCTGCTCTTTTTAGCACCCGCACATGGATTTGTGCCAAAACGCGTTTTAAGCATGCACATGCATCTTTTGGTAGACGCGGATGCAGTTTTCTGCAAAACCACTCGATATGCATGCAAATGGTGCTTTTGGGAGAACGCGCACGTGGATTTATACATAACGACGTGAAAAGCATGCCGATGCTGCTCTGTTTAGCACCCGCAAATGGATTTGTGCCAAAATGCGTTTTAAGCATGCACATGCATCTTTTTGGTAGACGAGGACGCAGTTTTCTGCAAAACCACACGATATGCATGCAAATGGTGCTTTTGGCAGAACGCGCACGTGGATTTCTACTAAACGACGTGAAAAGCATGCCGATGCTGGTCTTTTTAGCACCGGCACATGGATTTGTGCCAAAACGCGTTTTGAGCATGCACACGCATATTTTGGTAGACGCGAACACAGTTTTCTGCAAAAGCACACGATATGCATGCAAATGGTGCTTTTGGCAGAACGCGCACGTGGATTTCTTCCAAACGACGTGAAAAGCATGCCAATGCTGCTCTTTTTAGCACCCGCACAGGTATTTGTGCCAAAACGCGTTTTAAGCATGCACATGCATCTTTTGGTAGACGCGGACGCAGTTTTCTGCAAAACCGCACGATATGCATGCAAATGGTGCTTTTGGCAGAACGCGCACGTGGATTTCTCCCAAACGACGTGAAAAGCATGCCGATGCTGCTCTTTTTAGCACCCGCACATGGATTTGTGCCAAAACGCGTTTTAAGCATGCACATGCATCTTTCGGTAGACGCGGATGCAGTTTTCTGCAAAACCACACGATATGCATGCAAATGGTTTTTTTGGCAGAACGCGCACGTGGATTTCTACCAAGCGACGTGAAAAGCATGCCGATGCTGCTCTTTTTAGCACCCGCACATGGATTTGTGCCAAAACGCGTTTTAAGCATGCACATGCATCTTTTGGTAGACGCGGACACAGTTTTCTGCAAAACTACATGATATGCATGCAAATGGTGCTTTTGGCAGAACGCGCACGTGGATTTCTACCAAACGACGTGAAAAGCATGCCGATGCAGCTCTTTTTAGCACCCGCACATGGATTTGTGCCAAAACGCGTTTTAAGCATGCACATGCATCTTTAGGTAGACGCGGATGCAGTTTTCTGCAAAACCACACGATATGCATGCAAACGGTGCTTTTGCAGAACGCGCACGTGGATTTCTACCAAACGACGTGAAAAGCATGCCGATGCTGCTCTTTCTAGCACCCGCACATGGATTTGTGCCAAAACGCGTTTTAAGCATGCACATGCATCTTTTGGCAGACGCGGATGCAGTTTTCTGCAAAACCACACGACATGCATGCAAATGGTGCTTTTGGCAGAACGCGCACGTGGATTCTACCAAACGACGTGAAAAGCACGCCGATGCTGCTGTTTTTAGCACCCGCACATGAGTTTGTGCCAAAACGCGTTTTGAGCATGCACATGCATCTTTTGTTAGACGCGGACGCAATTTTCTGCAAAACCACACGATATGCATGCAAATGGTGCTTTTGGCAGAACGCGCACGTGGCTTTCTACCAAACGACGTGAAAAACATGCCGATGCTGCTCCTTTTAGCACCCGCACATGGATTTGTGCCAAAACACGTTTTAAGCATGCACATGCGTCTTTCGGTAGACGCGGATGCAGTTTTCTGCAAAACCACACGATATGCATGCAAATGGTTTTTTTGGCAGAACGCGCACGTAGATTTCTACCAAGCGACGTGAAAAGCATGCCGATGCTGCTCTTTTTAGCACCCGCACATGGATTTGTGCCAAAACGCGTTTTAAGCATGCACATGCATCTTTTGGCAGACGCGGATGCAGTTTTCTGCAAAACCACACGATATGCATGCAAATGGTGCTTTTGGCAGAACGCGCACGTGGATTTCCACCAAGCGACGTGAAAAGCATGCCGATGCTGCTCTTTTTAGCACACGCACATGGATTTGTGCCAAAACGCGTTTTAAGCATGCACATGCATCTTTTGGTAGACGCGGACGCAGTTTTCTGCAAAACCACATGATATGCATGCAAATGGTGCTTTTGGCAGAACGCGTACGTGGATTTCTACCAAACGACGTGAAAAGCATGCCGATGCTGCTGTTTTTAGCACCCGCACATGGATTTGTGCCAAAACGCGTTTTGAGCATGCACATGCATCTTTTGTTAGAAGCGGACGCAATTTTCTGCAAAAGCACACGATATGCGTGCAAATGGTGCTTTTAGCAGAACGCGCACGTGGATTTCTACCAAACGACTTGAAAAGCATGCCGATGCTGCTCTTTTTGGCACCCGCACATGGATTTGTGCCAAAACGCGTTTTAAGCATGCACATGCATCTTTTGGTAGACGCGGAAGCAGTTTTAAGCAAAACCGCACGATATGCATGCAAATGGTGCTTTTGGGAGAACGTGCTCGTGTATTTCTACCAAGCGACGTGAAAAGCATGCCGATGCTGCTCTTTTTAGCACCCGCACATGGATTTGTGCCAAAACGCGTTTTAAGCAAGCACATGCAACTTTTGGTAGACGCGGACGCAGTTTTCTGCAAAACCACACGATATGCATGCAAATGGTGCTTTTGGCAGAACGCGCACGTGGCTTTCAACCAAACGACGTGAAAAACATGCCGATGCTGCTCATTTTAGCACCCGCAGATGGATTTGTGCCAAAACGCGTTTTAAACATGCACATGCATCTTTTGGTAGACGCGGACGCAGTTTTCTGCAAAACCACACGATATGCATGCAAATGGTTTTTTTGGCAGAACGCGCACGTGGATTTCTACCAAGCGACGTGAAAAGCATGCCGATGCTGCTCTTTTTAGCACCCGCACATGGATTTGTGCCAAAACGCATTTTAAGCATGCACATGCATCTTTTGGTCGACGCGGATGCAGTTTTCTGCAAAACCACACGATATGCATGCAAATGGTGCTTTTGGCAGAACGCGCACGTGGATTTCTACCAAGCGACGTGAAAAGCATGCCGATGCTGCTCTTTTTAGCACCCGCACATGGATTTGTGCCAAAACGCGTTTTAAGCATGCACATGCATCTTTTGGTAGACGCGGATGCAGTTTTCTGCAAAACCACACGATATGCATGAAAATGGTGCTTTTGGCAGAACGCGCACGTGGATTTCTATCAGCGAGGTGAAAAGCATGCCGATGCTGCTCTTTTTAGCACCCGCACATGGATTTGTGCCAAAACGCGTTTTAAGCAAGCACATGCACCTTTTGGTAGACGCGGACGCAGTTTTCTGCAAAACCACACGATATGCATGCAAATGGTGCTTTTGGCAGAACGCGCACGTGGCTTTCAAACAAACGACGTGAAAAACATGCCGATGCTGCTCATTTTAGCACCCGCAGATGGATTTGTGCCAAAACGCGTTTTAAACATGCACATGCATCTTTTGGTAGACGCGGACGCAGTTTTCTGCAAAATCACACGATATGCATGCAAATGGTTTTTTTGGCAGAACGCGCACGTGGATTTCTACCAAGCGACGTGAAAAGCATGCCGATGCTGCTCTTTTTAGCACCCGCACATGGATTTGTGCCAAAACGCGTTTTAAGCATGCACATGCATCTTTTGGTCGACGCGGATGCAGTTTTCTGCAAAACCACACGATATGCATGCAAATGGTGCTTTTGGCAGAACGCGCACGTGGATTTCTACCAAGCGACGTGAAAAGCATGCCGATGCTGCTCTTTTTAGCACCCGCACATGGATTTGTGCCAAAACGCGTTTTAAGCATGCACATGCATCTTTTGGTAGACGCGGACGCAGTTTTCTGCAAAACCGCACGATATGCATGCAAATGGTGCTTTTGGCAGAACGCGCACGTGGATTTCTACCAAACGACACGAAAAGCATGCCGATGCTGCTCTTTTTAGCACCCGCACATGGATTTGTGCCAAAACGCGTTTTAAGCATGCACATGCATCTTTCGGTAGACGCGGATGCAGTTTTCTGCAAAACCACACGATATGCATGCAAATGGTTTTTTTGGCAGAACGCGCACGTGGATTTCTACCAAGCGACGTGAAAAGCATGCCGATGCTGCTCTTTTTAGCACCCGCACATGGATTTGTGCCAAAACGCGTTTTAAGCATGCACATGCATCTTTTGGTAGACGCGGACACAGTTTTCTGCAAAACTACATGATATGCATGCAAATGGTGCTTTTGGCAGAACGCGCACGTGGATTTCTACCAAACGACGTGAAAAGCATGCCGATGCAGCTCTTTTTAGCACCCGCACATGGATTTGTGCCAAAACGCGTTTTAAGCATGCACATGCATCTTTAGGTAGACGCGGATGCAGTTTTCTGCAAAACCACACGATATGCATGCAAACGGTGCTTTTGCAGAACGCGCACGTGGATTTCTACCAAACGACGTGAAAAGCATGCCGATGCTGCTCTTTCTAGCACCCGCACATGGATTTGTGCCAAAACGCGTTTTAAGCATGCACATGCATCTTTTGGCATACGCGGATGCAGTTTTCTGCAAAACCACACGACATGCATGCAAATGGTGCTTTTGGCAGAACGCGCACGTGGATTTCTACCAAACGACGTGAAAAGCACGCCGATGCTGCTGTTTTTAGCACCCGCACATGGATTTGTGCCAAAACGCGTTTTGAGCATGCACATGCATCTTTTGTTAGACGCGGACGCAATTTTCTGCAAAACCACACGATATGCATGCAAATGGTGCTTTTTGCAGAACGCGCACGTGGCTTTCTACCAAACGACGTGAAAAACATGCCGATGCTGCTCCTTTTAGCACCCGCACATGGATTTGTGCCAAAACACGTTTTAAGCATGCACATGCGTCTTTCGGTAGACGCGGATGCAGTTTTCTGCAAAACCACACGATATGCATGCAAATGGTTTTTTTGGCAGAACGCGCACGTAGATTTCTACCAAGCGACGTGAAAAGCATGCCGATGCTGCTCTTTTTAGCACCCGCACATGGATTTGTGCCAAAACGCGTTTTAAGCATGCACATGCATCTTTTGGCAGACGCGGATGCAGTTTTCTGCAAAACCACACGATATGCATGCAAATGGTGCTTTTGGCAGAACGCGCACGTGGATTTCCACCAAGCGACGTGAAAAGCATGCCGATGCTGCTCTTTTTAGCACACGCACATGGATTTGTGCCAAAACGCGTTTTAAGCATGCACATGCATCTTTTGGTAGACGCGGACGCAGTTTTTTGCAAAACCACATGATATGCATGCAAATGGTGCTTTTGGCAGAACGCGTACGTGGATTTCTACCAAACGACGTGAAAAGCATGCCGATGCTGCTGTTTTTAGCACCCGCACATGGATTTGTGCCAAAACGCGTTTTGAGCATGCACATGCATCTTTTGTTAGAAGCGGACGCAATTTTCTGCAAAACCACACGATATGCATGCAAATGGTGCTTTTAGCAGAACGCGCACGTGGATTTCTACCAAACGACTTGAAAAGCATGCCGATGCTGCTCTTTTTGGCACCCGCACATGGATTTGTGCCAAAACGCGTTTTAAGCATGCACATGCATCTTTTGGTAGACGCGGAAGCAGTTTTAAGCAAAACCGCACGATATGCATGCAAATGGTGCTTTTGGGAGAACGTGCTCGTGTATTTCTACCAAGCACGTGAAAAGCATGCCGATGCTGCTCTTTTTAGCACCCGCACATGGATTTGTGCCAAAACGCGTTTTAAGCAAGCACATGCATCTTTTGGTAGACGCGGACGCAGTTTTCTGCAAAACCACACGATATGCATGCAAATGGTGCTTTTGGCAGAACGCGCACGTGGCTTTCAACCAAACGACGTGAAAAACATGCCGATGCTGCTCATTTTAGCACCCGCAGATGGATTTGTGCCAAAACGCGTTTTAAACATGCACATGCATCTTTTGGTAGACGCGGACGCAGTTTTCTGCAAAACCACACGATATGCATGCAAATGGTTTTTTTGGCAGAACGCGCACGTGGATTTCTACCAAGCGACGTGAAAAGCATGCCGATGCTGCTCTTTTTAGCACCCGCACATGGATTTGTGCCAAAACGCATTTTAAGCATGCACATGCATCTTTTGGTCGACGCGGATGCAGTTTTCTGCAAAACCACACGATATGCATGCAAATGGTGCTTTTGGCAGAACGCGCACGTGGATTTCTACCAAGCGACGTGAAAAGCATGCCGATGCTGCTCTTTTTAGCACCCGCACATGGATTTGTGCCAAAACGCGTTTTAAGCATGCACATGCATCTTTTGGTAGACGCGGATGCAGTTTTCTGCAAAACCACACGATATGCATGAAAATGGTGCTTTTGGCAGAACGCGCACGTGGATTTCTATCAGCGAGGTGAAAAGCATGCCGATGCTGCTCTTTTTAGCACCCGCACATGGATTTGTGCCAAAACGCGTTTTAAGCAAGCACATGCACCTTTTGGTAGACGCGGACGCAGTTTTCTGCAAAACCACACGATATGCATGCAAATGGTGCTTTTGGCAGAACGCGCACGTGGCTTTCAAACAAACGACGTGAAAAACATGCCGATGCTGCTCATTTTAGCACCCGCAGATGGATTTGTGCCAAAACGCGTTTTAAACATGCACATGCATCTTTTGGTAGACGCGGACGCAGTTTTCTGCAAAATCACACGATATGCATGCAAATGGTTTTTTTGGCAGAACGCGCACGTGGCTTTCTACCAAGCGACGTGAAAAGCATGCCGATGCTGCTCTTTTTAGCACCCGCACATGGATTTGTGCCAAAACGCGTTTTAAGCAAGCACATGCATCTTTTGGTCGACGCGGATGCAGTTTTCTGCAAAACCACACGATATGCATGCAAATGGTGCTTTTGGCAGAACGCGCACGTGGATTTCTACCAAGCGACGTGAAAAGCATGCCGATGCTGCTCTTTTTAGCACCCGCACATGGATTTGTGCCAAAACGCGTTTTAAGCATGCACATGCATCTTTTGGTAGACGCGGAAGCAGTTTTAAGCAAAACCGCACGATATGCATGCAAATGGTGCTTTTGGGAGAACGTGCTCGTGTATTTCTACCAAGCGACGTGAAAAGCATGCCGATGCTGCTCTTTTTAGCACCCGCACATGGATTTGTGCCAAAACGCGTTTTAAGCAAGCACATGCATCTTTTGGTAGACGCGGACGCAGTTTTCTGCAAAACCACACGATATGCATGCAAATGGTGCTTTTGGCAGAACGCGCACGTGGCTTTCAACCAAACGACGTGAAAAACATGCCGATGCTGCTCATTTTAGCACCCGCAGATGGATTTGTGCCAAAACGCGTTTTAAACATTTTAAACATGCACATGCATCTTTTGGTAGACGCGGACGCAGTTTTCTGCAAAACCACACGATATGCATGCAAATGGTTTTTTTGGCAGAACGCGCACGTGGATTTCTACCAAGCGACGTGAAAAGCATGCCGATGCTGCTCTTTTTAGCACCCGCACATGGATTTGTGCCAAAACGCATTTTAAGCATGCACATGCATCTTTTGGTCGACGCGGATGCAGTTTTCTGCAAAACCACACGATATGCATGCAAATGGTGCTTTTGGCAGAACGCGCACGTGGGATTTCTACCAAGCGACGTGAAAAGCATGCCGATGCTGCTCTTTTTAGCACCCGCACATGGATTTGTGCCAAACCAACGCGTTTTAAGCATGCACATGCATCTTTTGGTAGACGCGGATGCAGTTTTGTGCAAAACCACACGATGTGCATGAAAATGGTGCTTTTGGCAGAACGCGCACGTGGATTTCTATCAGCGAGGTGAAAAGCATGCCGATGCTGCTCTTTTTAGCACCCGCACATGGATTTGTGCCAAAACGCGTTTTAAAGCAAGCACATGCACCTTTTGGTAGGACGCGGGACGCAGTTTTCTGCAAAACCACACGATATGCATGCAAATGGTGCTTTTGGCAGAACGCGCACGTGGCTTTTCAAACAAACGACGTGAAAAACATGCCGATGCTGCTCATTTTAGCACCCGCAGATGGATTTGTGCCAAAACGCGTTTTAAACATGCACATTGCATCTTTTGTAGACGCGGACGCAGTTTTTCTGCAAAATCACACGATATGCATGCAAATGGTTTTTTTGGGCAGAACGCGCACGTGGATTTCTACCAAGCGACGTGAAAAAGCAATGCCGATGCTGCTCTTTTAGCAACCCGCACATGGATTTGTGGCCAAAACGCGTTTTAAGCATGCACATGCATCTTTGGTCGACGCGATGCAGTTTTTCTGCAAAACCACACGATATGCATGCAAATGGTGCTTTTGGCAGAACGCGCACGTGGATTTCTACCAAGCGACGTGAAAAGCATGCCGATGCTGCTCTTTTTAGCACCCGCACATGGATTTGTGCCAAAACGCGTTTTAAGCATGCACATGCATCTTTTGGTAGACGCGACGCAGTTTTCTGCAAAACCGCACGATATGCATGCAAATGGTGCTTTGGCAGAACGCGCACGTGGATTTCTACCAAACGACACGAAAAGCATGCCGATGCTGCTCTTTTTAGCACCCGCACATGGATTTGTGCCAAAACGCGTTTTAAGCATGCACATGCATCTTTCGGTAGACGCGGATGCAGTTTTCTGCAAAACCACACGATATGCATGCAAATGGTTTTTTTGGCAGAACGCGCACGTGGATTTCTACCAAGCGACGTGAAAAGCATGCCGATGCTGCTCTTTTTAGCACCCGCACATGGATTTGTGCCAAAACGCGTTTTAAGCATGCACATGCATCTTTTGGTAGACGCGGACACAGTTTTCTGCAAAACTACATGATATGCATGCAAATGGTGCTTTTGGCAGAACGCGCACGTGGATTTCTACCAAACGACGTGAAAAGCATGCCGATGCAGCTCTTTTTAGCACCCGCACATGGATTTGTGCCAAAACGCGTTTTAAGCATGCCACATGCATCTTTAGGTAGACGCGGATGCAGTTTTCTGCAAAACCACACGATATGCATGCAAACGTTGCTTTTGCAGAACGCGCACGTGGATTTCTACCAAACGACGTGAAAAGCATGCCGATGCTGCTCTTTCTAGCACCCCGCACATGGATTTGTGCCAAAACGCGTTTTAAGCATGCACATGCATCTTTTGGCATACGCGGATGCAGTTTTCTGCAAAACCACACGACATGCATGCAAATGGTGCTTTTGGCAGAACGCGCACGTGGATTTCTACCAAACGACGTGAAAAGCACGCCGATGCTGCTGTTTTTAGCACCCGCACATGGATTTGTGCCAAAACGCGTTTTGAGCATGCACATGCATCTTTTGTTAGACGCGGACGCAATTTTCTGCAAAACCACACGATATGCATGCAAATGGTGCTTTTGCAGAACGCGCACGTGGCTTTCTACCAAACGACGTGAAAAACATGCCGATGCTGCTCCTTTTAGCACCCGCACATGGATTTGTGCCAAAACACGTTTTAAGCATGCACATGCGTCTTTCGGTAGACGCGGATGCAGTTTTCTAGCAAAACCACACGATATGCATGCAAATGGTTTTTTTGGGCAGAACGCGCACGTAGATTTCTACCAAGCGACGTGAAAAGCATGCCGATGCTGCTCTTTTTAGCACCCGCACATGGATTTGTGCCAAAACGCGTTTTAAGCATGCACATGCATCTTTTGGCAGACGCGGATGCAGTTTTCTGCAAAACCACACGATATGCATGCAAATGGGTGCTTTTGGCAGAACGCGCACGTGGATTTCCACCAAGCGACGTGAAAAGCATGCCGATGCTGCTCTTTTTAGCACACGCCACATGGATTTGTGCAAAACGCGTTTTAAGCATGCACATGCATCTTTTTGGTAAGACGCGGACGCAGTTTTTTGCAAAACCACATGATATGCATGCAAATGGTGCTTTTGGCAGAACGCGTACGTGGATTTCTACCAAACGACGTGAAAAGCATGCCGATGCTGCTGTTTTTAGCACCCGCACATGGATTTGTGCCAAAACGCGTTTTGAGCATGCACATGCATCTTTTGTTAGAAGCGGACGCAATTTTTCTGCAAAACCACACGATATGCATGCAAATGGTGCTTTTAGCAGAACGCGCACGTGGATTTCTACCAAACGACTTGAAAAGCATGCCGATGCTGCTCTTTTTGCACCCGCACATGGATTTGTGCCAAAACGCGTTTTAAGCATGCACATGCATCTTTTGGTAGACGCGGAAGCAGTTTTAAGCAAAACCGCACGATATGCATGCAAATGGTGCTTTTGGGAGAACGTGCTCGTGTATTTCTACTAAGCACGTGAAAAGCATGCCGATGCTGCTCTTTTTAAGCAACCCGCACATGGATTGTGCCAAAACGCGTTTTAAGCAAGCACATGCATCTTTTGGTAGACGCGGACGCAGTTTTCTGCAAAACCACACGATATGCATGCAAATGGTGCTTTTGGCAGAACGCGCACGTGGCCTTTCAACCAAACGACGTGAAAAACATGCCGATGCTGCTCATTTTAGCACCCGCAGATGGATTTGTGCCAAAACGCGTTTTAAACATGCACATGCATCTTTTGGTAGACGCGGACGCAGTTTTCTGCAAAACCACACGATATGCATGCAAATGGTTTCTTTTGGCAGAACGCGCACGTGGGATTTCTACCAAGCGACGTGAAAAGCATGCCGATGCTGCTCTTTTTAGCACCCGCACATGGATTTGTGCCAAAACGCATTTTAAGCATGCACATGCATCTTTTGGTCGACGCGGATGCAGTTTTCTCTGCAAAACCACACGATATGCATGCAAATGGTGCTTTTGGCAGAACGCGCACGTGGATTTCTACCAAGCGACGTGAAAAGCATGCCGATGCTGCTCTTTTTAGCACCCGCACATGGATTTGTGCCAAAACGCGTTTTAAGCATGCACATGCATCTTTTGGTAGACGCGGATGCAGTTTTCTGCAAAACCCACACGATATGCATGAAAATGGTGCTTTTGGCAGAACGCGCACGTGGATTTCTATCAGCGAGGTGAAAAGCATGCCGATGCCTGCTCTTTTAGCACCCGCACATGATTTGTGCCAAAACGCGTTTTAAGCAAGCACATGCACCTTTTGTAGACGCGGACGCAGTTTTTCTGCAAAACCACACACGATATGCATGCAAATGGTGCTTTTGGCAGAACGCGCACGTGGCTTTCAAACAAACGACGTGAAAAACATGCCGATGCTGCTCATTTTAGCACCCGCAGATGGATTTGTGCCAAAACGCGTTTTAAACATGCACATGCATCTTTTGGTAGACGCGGACGCAGTTTTCTGCAAAATCACACGATATGCATGCAGAATGGTTTTTTTGGCAGAACGCGCACTAGTGGATTTCTACCAAGCGACGTGAAAAGCATGCCGATGCTGCTCTTTTTAGCACCCACACATGGATTTGTGCCAAAACGCGTTTTAAGCATGCACATGCATCTTTTGGTCGACGCGGATGCAGTTTTCTGCAAAACCACACGATATGCATGCAAATGGTGCTTTTGGCAGAACGCGCACGTGGATTTCTACCAAGCGACGTGAAAAGCATGCCGATGCTGCTCTTTTTAGCACCCCGCACATGGATTTGTGCCAAAACGCGTTTTAAGCATGCACATGCATCTTTTTGGTAGACGCGGACGCAGTTTTTCTGCAAAACCGCACGATATGCATGCAAATGGTGCTTTTGGCAGAACGCGCACGTGGATTTCTACCAAACGACACGAAAAGCATGCCGATGCTGCTCTTTTTAGCACCCGCACATGGATTTGTGCCAAAACGCGTTTTAAGCATGCACATGCATCTTTCGGTAGACGCGGATGCAGTTTTCTGCAAAACCACACGATATGCATGCAAATGGTTTTTTTTGGCAGAACGCGCACGTGGATTTCTACCAAGCGACGTGAAAAGCATTGCCGATGCAGCTCTTTTTAGCACCCGCACATGGATTTGTGCCAAAACGCGTTTTAAGCATGCACATGCATCTTTTGGTAGACGCGGACACAGTTTTCTGCAAAACTACATGATATGCATGCAAATGGTGCTTTTGGCAGAACGCGCACGTGGATTTTCTACCAAACGACGTGAAAAGCATGCCGATGCAGCTCTTTTTAGCACCCGCACATGGATTTGTGCCAAAACGAGTTTTAAGCATGCACATGCATCTTTAGGTAGACGCGGATGCAGTTTTCTGCAAAACACACGATATGCATGCAAACGGTGCTTTTGCAGAACGCGCACGTGGATTTCTACCAAACGACGTGAAAAGCATTGCCGATGCTGCTCTTTTCTAGCACCCGCACATGGATTTTGTGCCAAAACAGCGTTTTAAGCATGCACATGCATCTTTTGGCATACGCGGATGCAGTTTTCTGCAAAACCACACGACATGCATGCAAATGGTGCTTTTGGCAGAACGCGCACGTGGATTTCTACCAAACGACGTGAAAAGCACGCCGATGCTGCTGTTTTTTAGCACCCGCACATGGATTTGTGCCAAAACGCGTTTTGAGCATGCACATGCAATCTTTTGTTAGACGCGGACGCAATTTTCTGCAAAACCACACGATATGCATGCAAATGGTGCTTTTTGCAGAACGCGCACGTGGCTTTCTACCAAACGACGTGAAAAACATGCCGATGCTGCTCCTTTTAGCACCCGCACATGGATTTGTGCCAAAACACGTTTTAAGCATGCACATGCGTCTTTCGGTAGACGCGGATGTAGTTTTCTGCAAAACCACACGATATGCATGCAAATGGTTTTTTTGGCAGAACGCGCACGTAGATTTCTACCAAGCGACGTGAAAAGCATGCCGATGCTGCTCTTTTTAGCACCCGCACATGGATTTGTGCCAAAACGCGTTTTAAGCATGCACATGCATCTTTTGGCAGACGCGGAATGCAGTTTTCTGCAAAACACACGATATGCATGCAAATGGTGCTTTTGGCAGAACGCGCACGTGGATTTCCACCAAGCGACGTGAAAAGCATGCCGATGCTGCTCTTTTTAGCACACGCACATGGATTTGTGCCAAAAAACGCGTTTTAAGCATGCACATGCATCTTTTGGTAGACGCGGACGCTGTTTTTTGCAAAACCACATGATATGCATGCAAATGGTGCTTTTGGCAGAACGCGTA